>NC_085867.1:54356162-54408662 GCF_034702125.1 Engraulis encrasicolus
AATGAACCAAAACAAAGCCTGCAGTTTGTGCACAGACACACACAGACACACACAGACACACACAGACACACACAGACACACACAGACACACACAGACACACACAGACACACACAGACACACACAGACACACACAGACACACACAGACACACACAGACACACACAGGCACACACAGGCACACACAGACAGGCACACAGGCACACACAGACAGGCACACAGGCACACACAGACAGGCACACAGGCACACACAGACAGGCACACAGGCACACACAGACAGGCACACACGCACACACGCACACACGCACACACACATAGAGTCTATAAGTGCTATTGGCACACCTACACGACACAACATGGGTCAAACAATCACCTGGGTCTCACAAGGGTTAAGGGCCCTGACAGAAGAGAAATATTATCTGGTGCCCCCCTATCCCAATACCCCCCGAATATTGACCATCCCCTTACTTCCACCACCACCACCCTTTCTCACCACAGCTTGCACTCCTAACATTCCCATGCCACCATCCGTCAAATACGTGCTTTCCAAAACGCTGATAATATTTGCCAATATAATGGCAAGATGGGTCCGGGGTGACAAAAGGACCATGATGGAGTGCATTGATGGAAGTGCCTTTTTGATTGGTCCCCTCATATGATCAGCAACCAAGATAAATATTTCTCTTGGGGGAGAACTGGGGACACAAACCCAATGAGGGATTGTACTAATCATAGACCCATTTCCCCCCTTGGTGTTAATGAGGAAGAGTGTATGATTATTTATTTATTTTTAACCTGGAAGGGCAATACCATTATAGCAAGCACGTTGGTGGTACAGTATGTATTTTGTTCCCCATTTGTATTGTGTGTCTTTGTGAAAAAGGGGGAGTGCTGCTAGAAAGCTGGGTTTTTGGCTGTGAGTCAGACTGATTAGCTGAAGCTGCAGCAGAGAGAGAGAGAGAGCATGAGCAGGAAGGAGAGAGGGAGAGCAAGCGAGGGAGCGTGTGTGTTTGTGAGGGAGTGTGCGCAAGTTGCTGCACTACAGCCTTGTAGCTTAGCCCCCTCTCCTCCCTCCCTCCCTCTCTCTCTCTCTCCCTCCAGTCCCTCCTCCCTGTCTCTCTCTCCTCTCCCTCCTCTCCCTCCTCCCTGTCTCTCTCTCCTCTCCCTCCTTCCTCACTCTATCTCCGTCTTCTGTTTTCATCTTGTGCTTCGTTCACTGTTCATCTTTCCCCGATCTCACTGTACCTCTGCATCTCTTTCTCCCTCTCCTCCTCTCTCCTCCCACACCCCACTCTCCTCCACCTCCTTTCCCACACTCTCCCTGTCTCTCCCTCCTTTCCTCCAGCACTCCCTCCATTCGTTCCTTCGCTCCGAGCCGAGGATGACACTTCCAATTTTGAGGACCTGGAGAAGCCGCCACCCCGGCCGCTGGCTGCCCAGCGCAACCTCCCGCCAGCGGGCTTCCAGGGCCAGGACCTGCCCTTTCTAGGCTGGTTCTTCAGCAAGGCGCTGACCACACTGGCCAGATCCGAGTAAGTACCAACCTCAGAGCACTCTCTCTCATCTTCTCATCCGCACTGGAAGGGGAAACCCCTGACACACACGCTTACGCATGCTCCCACACACACACACACACACGCGCACACACACACACACACACACACACACACACACACACACACACACACACACACACACACACACACACACACACACACACACACACACACACACACGCGTATGGATACACAGACACAGATACACTCACTCTTAAAAACACATGAAGTCATTCACCATTCATGCTAAATCTTTGTCCTGTACCCACATTCACAAACAGGCGTTACACACAGTTTCAAAATTCCCACCCCTACGGGAGCTTGTCCGTCACAGGTGGCATCTCTGGTGCTCTAGGAGACACGCTCGGCCAGCAGGGACAAAAACATAGGGCTGCTTGACATCCATTGTCGCTGTGGCGATCCTCTCTGGACAGCACTGTTGGTTACTACATGCGGCAGTGCTGTTGTGACAGGCAGGGTGCCGCTGCTGTATCCACGCAGATTCCCAGCGCAGCCTCCTGCGCGTGCCGAATAGGGGGGCTTGTCTCTCTACGCTACACTCTGCCGCTGCTGCTGCTGCTGCTACTGCTACTGCTGCAGACCCTTCCCCCAATTCACATGCACAGGGTGGTCCAGCGGCAGCGGCAGTGGCAGTATTTCACTCTCCCTCAGACATACGCACACATGCTCAGGCAGGCACTCACTCCTCAGGACCACCGCATGCTTTTGCACTGGCGGGAGTGAGGGAGGGAGGGAGTGAATGAATGGGCGCTGCTGTGTGAGAGAGACTATATTGAAGCTTTTAGCTTAGGACCTCTATTCAGGTGGATGGGGGAGCATGGAGGGGGTTACTCTTCAGAGGCTGAGATTACAGCAACTCCCACGAAGACTGTGTGCTCCTGTAAGTATAGTGTGCGTATGTGAGAGAGACAGAGAGAGAGAGAGAGTGTGTGTGTGTGTGTGCGCGCGTTTTTCACACAGCAGAGACTATGTGCATTGTCAAATTGTGACCACTGCCAGGGTGTGCTAAGCTGTAGCTGATTGGTATTCCGATAGCTGGTGTTGCTCCACCTTGGAGCTGGGAACAGAAAGGATCTCCCGTCTTTTCCTCGCCTCGTTCAAAGTCAAGGGAGAGATGACCGTATGTGCTTATTTCTTGATGACGTTTGATTTGTAGGTTTGTTACACTGTAGTAGATTGTGTGAATGTTCTTTGAATGCACAAAGTGATTGGAAGGAATTCCCATTTTCTCAGTTGTCATGTGCACAAAGGTCTGCCTATCTCAAGATTCCAGTAGGTTTCAGTATTTCTTTCATGCTATGGCTGTTTGAATTGCCAAATATTTGCTGTGTTCCTGGCAAATGGGGATGTTGTTTTGTTTAGTCCACGTAAAATTCTCTACTCAGGTGCGACTGGCTTTCATAACAATCTGGCAGGAACAGCGTTGACTTTTTTTTTTCTTCCCCTCCCTCTTTGTGTAAGGCAGAAAATGACTGCAAATGGCAGAGGAGTTGAGAGGAGAGGAAAGGATGGAGAGAGGGGTTTAAAACGTGATGAGATTAGTTAGAAGGAGGATGATCTTGTGGTGGTGGAGGTGGCAGTGTTGTTGGTAGGGAGGCTATTTCTATGGAAACTGGGGATGTTTTCTTCCTGTGTGCAGTACCACCCCCATCTCAAACCTTTTTCAAACCAGTGTTTTATTTTTACTTTGCTTACCCATTCACTCATCTTTTTATTTCCCTCAGCATACTCCCTCTTTCTCTTTCATATGGTCTCACCCTGTCTCCCTATCTGTCTCTGCTCTCGCTCTCGCTCTCTCTCTGCTCTCTCTCTCTCTCTCTCTCTCTCTCTCTCTCTTTCTCTTTCTCTTTCTCTTTCTCTTTCTCTTTCTCTCTCTCTCTCTCTCTTCTCTTCTCTCCTCTCTCTCTCTCTCTCTCTCTCTCTCTCTCTCTCTCTCTCTCTCTCTCTCTCTCTCTCTCTCTCTCTGCTGTCTATTAATCATGCAGCGCTGTTGTTTCTACAGTTTTGTCTTTGACAAGTTGAAAAGTGGGCATCCTGGTGTGTTTTTGTTGCCTGAGCTTTTGTCTGTGCGTGGCTGTTTTGTTTTCTTCCTGTCTCTGTGGAGGCTCCCCAAAAAACAGACAGACAAAACGCGGAGAAGAGCTGCTGGCACTCACCCATGTCTTCCATAACGAACACAGCACCATCATGGCCCATGTTTATGTGCGAATATTTATCAAATTAGCCCAGGACAGAATGCAGCTCTGATTAATGAGAATACTAATGACTGTTTTCAACAGCAAGTGGAGTATTCCAACACTCTCTCTCTCTCTCTCTCTCTCTCTCTCTCTCTCTCTCTCTCTCTCTCTCTCTCTCTCTCTCTCTCTCTCTCTCTCTCTCTCTCTCTCTCTCTCTCTCTCTCTCTCTCTCTCTCTCTCTCTGTCTCTGCGCCTTGTCAATGGCTGTAAGGTGCGGTGGTGTAGTCTACAGAATCTGCTTTGATTAATACAGCGGGCGGCAAGTGAATAATCCTCATGCCTTAGCTGATACCTAATTAAAACACCAGTCTTCACTCCGGGCTTTGCCAAGCGCTTGCTTGGAGCAGCCCTGTGTATTAGTGTGTGAGAGAGGCAGAGTGTAGTACGTGTATGTGTATTTGCGTGGTTGTGTGAGAGAAAAAGCAAGAGAGTGAACATGTAGGGATATGCCAGTGCCTGTCTTTGTGTTTTTGCTTTGTTTTTCCCCTGAGTGTGTGCATGGTTGTCTGTGTGCGTGTGGTGTGTGTACTGTGTGTCAAAAGCTTTGGCCACTGAGAGATGAGCGTGTGTTTGTGTGCCCTCAGGCAAGTGTGCAGTCATGGGTTTTTTTGTCCAAAAACGTTCCAATCCTACACACACACACACACACACACACACACACACACACACACACACACACACACACACACACACACACACACACACACACACACACACACACACACTGAAACCCCATTTTTCATCTTTTCTCGCTCTACTCACCCAAAAAAAGAGCTCTCTCCTTTGCCTTCACCAGAGCAGTTTTCCCCGCTCTCCCCCTAAAAGCTCCCTGTCCCTCCCTTCACTAATAAGGTGCTGTGACACCCATCAGCCCTCTCAATGGCACCTGTCAGTCACCCTCCTCCCAGCCAGCCAGTCAGCCGGCCTCTCTAGGCACCCGGCCCCTTCCAACAACAAGCCACCACTGCACCTCTTCTCACACTCACACCTCTCTTTTCCCTCTGCTCACACCACCCAGCACCACACCTCCTCCACCACCACAATCTCCTCTCACTACCACCACAACCCACTGCCTGTCTTGTCCACACTTCTCTTCTTCATTTCTTCCTCTCCTCCTCCCCTGTTCCTCTCAGTCTGCTATCTTATACGGTCCTCATTACCACCACTGCTCCGTCTGTCTCTCTAGCACCAGCGGAAGCCACTAAGGAATACTCCTCTTCTCTAGCCGCGGATAGCCGCCCGCTCCTGCAAGTTAATAGGCTTCGCAGCTTGAGAACGCCATGCTGATTTGTGGGTTTCTCTTCATGGATTTCTGTTGGAAGATGGTGGTTACTGGTGTCCAGCTAGATGTCAGGCTGCCTGAGATGTTGAGTAACTGGGGACAGTCTGTTGTTGTCACTCATGTCACTTACAGGGTAGTGAGTCATGCTTACCGGCCATGCCATGCCACACCGCCACACGGTGACCTCCTCCAGTTCACAATTAGTTCACAATCATCTATTTCCTGACCGAAACTGCCTCTTGTCACCCAGTTCCCTACCTACCTGCCTACCTACACCACTCCCACCCCTAAACACAGTCATTCCATTCCTCTGTGTTTACTCGTGGATAATGGCCATAGACATGCAGTGTACAGTACATGTATTGGGTTCATATGTCTATTTACATATATAGAAACACCCGTAGACATGTAGAAAGAGACATATAGACAACATAATACGTTGTGCTATATTTTGTATGTCTATGTCCCACCCCTGCCTCCCCACTGCCATGCTATGGAGTCTGTTCTCCTACCTCCATGACTACACCCATAGACATTGACACTGTAGATCAAGGGTTGACAATTAAGTTTAAATGTCATCTCGCTGGCCAAATATAATTGATGGCGGTCCAGATTTGGCCCCCGCGCCGCTAATTGCCTACCCCTGCTGTAGATACCGTAAGATACTGCAGGTACTGTCAGCTTACATGTAGTCGACATAGAGGTACTGTATATCAGACCCATAGACATGTGCTCTATGTCTGTGACTGCTGCACTCCCACCCCTGAACGCTGCCTCACTCCCTCCGTACCCCGCTGCTGTTTGTGTATCGGCAGGGTCAGCGCTACGGCACGATGTTGATTTATCCCGCTGCGGCCCCTCCGCCAATGATTAGACAATAAAACATGGCGCTGGGATGATAGATTAGCTCGCTGTGGAAATGAGAGCCAAATTAAGCCGGCAGAACGGCTCCGGAGTTGCGTCGGAGGGATGATAACCGCTCTCTCGCTCCTGCAAACTAATGAAATTTTCTGTTTTTATCTCCTCCCAATGCTGTATTTTTAAAAGAGGGATGCTAAAATGAATTTGCATGCGTTCGGGAGCTCGCACCCCAACTATCGCTCTCACTCACTCTCTCTCTCTCTCTCTCTCTCTCTTTCATTCTACCGTATCTCTCTCTCTCTCTCTCTCTCTCTCTCTCTCTGGCTCACTCACTCACTCTCTCTCTCTCTCTCTCTCTCTCTCACCAATAGGCTGATGGTAAAAATAGACCCTGAACAGAAAACAGCATTAAAGTTCTAATCCTGTTCGTTTTGTGCGATCGGGTCTGTCAGGAGATGCTGCCTCTCTCCCGAGCACTGTAGCTGAGAGGCATTGTGTTCTATGATTTGGTTATTCTCCATGGTGTTTTTCTCTCTCTTTTCATCATGTTTTCCCATCCTTTTCCCCCCTCTTTTCTCTGTCTCTCTCTCCCTCTATCTCTTTCTAAAGAGCACAGATAAGAATGGGCTGCCAGGATTAGGAAGAGCTGCTATTTTGGGTGGGCGTAATGTGAATTTGTGTGCTGTGTTGTGTAGTTGGTGTCTGGGGTGTGTTGGCAGCCTTTTGGCCGTGGCGTTGTGCTCCCACATGAGGCTGTGGCACAGCGGGGGGCGCTTGTCGTCTCCTGCCCCAACTGCCCTAATTGGCTCGTCCCCTGCAGTGTGGGTTTCTTTGGCATAAGCATTTGTTTGACACAGAAGTCTGTGGTGATGTGTTTGATGATGGTATGTGTGTGTTCATGTGACTGCTCATCTTTTGTGCATAAGCATATCGCCTCTATCAGGTGTCTTTCACATCAGCATTTGTGTGTCATTATTTCAAGCAAACTGTTTGTTCTCTGTCCTGTCCTGTACTAGTGTCTTTCTTTCCACATTTGAAGCCTTGCTCAACATCATCCTTGCTGGCTTTTGATTATTTTGAAAAGCCACAAAGTCAGCCTGGCAATCTGCTGCCTGGCAATCTGCATAATGCTGGAACCCTAACAGTTTGCTTTTTGTCTCGCGCCCTCTCGCTCTTCCTTTTTTCATCTCTCACTCTCCTCCGTTCTCCCTTTCTCTCTCGCGCGCGCTATTAGTCTCTCACTCTTTCGTCCTCTCTTTCTTTATCACTCTTCTCTGCTTCTTTCTCTCGCCTTCCCGCCCTCTGCCTCTCTATGAAGGGACTGTGGGGTGATGTGGTGTTGTTGTCAGGGGGTAATGGGGGTGGCTGCTCTGTGTGACACGAGATACTGTGTGGTGGTGTGTCAAGTACACGTGTTGCCATGTGTGTTTTTGTTGGGGCTTCTGTTTTTTCCCTTCCACAGAGGGTGGAAGGAGGAAGGCAGTTTTTTTACACCCACACCAACCTTGCAGTAGAGTGCAATGCATTATGGCTTATACATAGCCAGCTCGTTTGATGTTTTTCTCTGGGGATCTGGCTAAGCTAACTGGCCATTGAATATTCATTGAGAAAAACAAACCTCTTGATTTATAGTGTTCTATTTATAGCTTCATATCCGCCTTCATCAAGCTCCATTCAAGTCGGTAGGCTTGCTGGGTTGTTTATCTCTTTCAAATGTCTGCTATGAGGGACGCTATGTGCCGTACACAGCCTCAGGAGAATACTATTTAACATGTAATCATTGGCACTATGACGTTATCATTGACAGTTTTCCCCCACTGTTCAAAACATTTTGAGGGCTGTTTGAGCAGTTTTGATGTGGGTTTTGAGGTGCTGTGGTGGGTTGATGCAGTGTGTTCTGTATTATAAAAAGGCAACGCTGGCTTGAATGGCTTTAGAGGCGAATATCAGCTGAGCAGGAAGCGGCGTGGGCGAGGTGTCGAGGAGTACAGACGGTGTTGCTGTCTGGAAAGGCTGCCACTTCACTTCACTCCTGCTTTTTGGGAACGGGGTGGGAAAGAAAAGAAAAGTGAGTCCAGGAAATGGCTGTCTGGAGGGTTCGACAGCGCTATGTGCCATGTGGCTGTGCATCTCTGAGCAAATGTTTGAATGATGTGAGTGGGAGTGCATCATAATGTTTCTGCAAGGGATGGAGCCTTGTTTGCAGGGGTGTCAGTCAGTCTACCACATACATTCTACTGGGTTTGAAGTAAGAAAATCGTTGAGTCTACCTCAAAAGATGTACACCACAATATAGAGGAGTAATATGTAATATGTGTTTGCATGTGTTGTATGTACTGTCCTTTTCCACCACGGACCATGTTGTGGGGGGGTGGGGAGTATTTTTTCGCTTTCACACGTTATCAATTGAATCATTTTTTGCCTTTCTTCATCCATAAATAAACAAAAAACAAACCAGTCCACCAAATATCACAATGAGAGCCAGCATAATTGGGCAGAGTTGCCAGTCTGTCTGTCTACGACAAGTATTAATGGTTTTGTGATTCGTGGAGGGAGGACCACCCCCCTATCCTACCCCCCTTCCTCTACTCTCACCCCTAATTCAGCACTCTCACAGGTGACTCATTCTGCTGATGGCAACTCAGCTCTGCCTCACTCAGTGCCTCAGTGCAGAGACGAGACGCCACTGACAACCTCCACCATGCCACCATGGCAACATTAACAAGGATTTTGTTGCGCACTTTCTTTTCCTACACTCATTTCATCGGTAGAAATTCATTTTACGTTAACTTTTTTACATTTGTCAACATGTCGTATTATGTGATGTTTACACTGGACCTACCTAAGTCTTTGGTACACTGCAAGGACATAATGTTTACATGCTGTTCTATGCTTTGTTAAGCTGTACCTAATTCTATATAGCAGTGGTATTAAAGTAACCACTTTCACCCAAATAACCACTTCTCTCTCCCAGAGATATCCCAAGACTGTGGGTCATTTGTTGTGTACTGTTAGGCGTCTTTTTGCCATGAATAAACTGGTTGTTTTGTGTTTTGTGTGCATGCCTGTATCCTAGGCTGCCCCTTTGGACGCCATCTTGAGTGACGTGTGATGGCGTGCACCTCAGGGGGGAGATTAGACAAGTTTTACTCCGACATTTCCCCTGGACGCAGATCAATAAAAGTGTTTTTGTTCGACCGCGCTCGTGTTTGTGTGATGAAGAGTCAGACAGTGCTAGAGCCATCAGAGCGAGGCAGTGTGTGCTGTGAGGTCTGCAAGCTCTGGCTGGACTGGCGTACTGAGGGAGTTGGCAGTGGCCGATCCATAGTGTTAAATCACGATGCCTACATTTGCTGCAGCGTTGCTGAAACCCTTAGTTGATGCTTCACTGGACAACTTGATGTTGAGTGGGTGTGCACTTTAGTGAAGTGATATCAAGGAACACATTTATGGCATTCATCAAGTAAAACTTATCGAGATCACTAAAACAGAAAATTAGGTGCCAAATCATCTTGTTGTATGGCTTATAAAGTTGCTCTGTGTGTCATCTTGCTTGTTGAAATTTCTTAAATCCCCCCCCCCCTCTGTCCCTGTGTCCCTGTTGCCTCTGAGGGAGGAATGGCGAGGGCCTCAGTCTTCACAGAGTGAAGTGAAATCAGCAGAGCCTCTAATCTAATGAAAGCCTCTCCAGTGCTGTCCTGTAAACATCTTCAGCCTCAGCAAGGCATCATGGGAATGCTGTGGAGGACCGCTCATCTCAGCTAGCCCCCGAATCCCCTCTCTGCTCATCCTCACACGGAGGAGGAATTTTGTGTCCCTATTCTGTGTACCCACTCATCCCGGCCCCAGAGACACCTTGACTGCACTGTGACATCGCCATAACAGTTTGCACCTTGTTTTGTTGGCACCCTTTCAAAGGTTGGCAGCCATACACAAGGGCTGTTGCAGTTACCTTTTATCGCACCCTCACAGGATGGTAGGAAAGCAGCCATGCCACCCCGAAGACAACCCCGCTTTGAAAACAACTGGTACAACCACACTGATAGGCTCACTGATGCAATTGCATCTCGCTGCATCTGGGGAAAGAAAACAGGCTTTTGGACACCAAACATGTAACCTCACTGAAGTCCCGAATATCAAGATTCAGCTTTATTCAGTTGCATTTGAAGCAATTATGGAGGGGAGAAGATTGCTTCGGGCCCCGCCAAAATGACCTTGTCACTCAAGCAGCCTAAGCAGCGTCTGAGATATCCATCTAGCCGTCTTGAAGAAGAGAAGTGGCCTGCCCGTCTGCCTGGCTGATTGGATGGGCATGGAATTGGCATCGGACAGAATGACACATAGCGTGCCGTTTTGCCGACAAGTGCTCGTCTGGCCTCAAGCCGACGGTGACCTTCAACAGTACTGTCAAAAAAACGTACTCCTTACGTCCCATTGAGTTCATTCAGGTCAGAATGAGTGCATAGGAGGCAGAGCTAGTAATTGTGTGTGTGTGTGTGCGTGTGTGTGCGCGTGCGTGCGCGTGCGTGCGTGCGCACACACTTCTGGTCAATTTTCTATGTGTCTGTGATCTACTCTACAGAAAAGTTGTACTCTTCAGATTTTCCATTTCTACTTTTGGATCTGCAGAGCTGATGCTGATCTGCTGAACACCTTGTACAGACCGCAGGGCAGATATGAATCTATAAATCTTGGACAGATTTCATCTCTTCTTTGGCACTCAGACTGTCAAACGTCTTTGACTTGCAGGTTCTATTTGCCCGTGGACATGACCTACTACACAAAACACTCTGCTTTGCAGTTTTCTCTCCACTCCCCATCTCTAGAAACCTTGTTTCTCTTTGCCCAACTTTGCCCAGCAAATTTGGCTCGTCTCAGATCTTTTTTTTTTTTTTAAAGAAAGGGTGTCAGCGTTTTATCACAGCAGTGACCTCAGGTCAGTTTGTGTTTTGGCGAGTGTTGTCTCAAAGGCTACCAGGGGGATAGAAAGGATGTAGGTCTGAGTGCAGTGTTTTTGGAGGAAGTGTACTCAACTCCAGATGAATGAATTGCGCCTACTGTCGCGTATTAAAAAAGAATTAACAAAACGTAAAGGTTATTTAATGAAGTAGTGAAATTCAGCACTCTCAAATATAAATCTTTTGATGGTTTATTGGGAAGGCATGACATGAATGCTGAAGCCTAAGCCATCTTCATATTCATCTACAACCACAAAAGCCAAAAAGGTAAAGTAATACAGATAAGACAAAATGCGGGGGATGGGATGTGAGCGACAGCTACCAGTACCCCTGGAGCTTGAGTGGGAAACCCATCAACAGCAACCGCACTGAGCCAAGCTGCAGGTGGAAATTGAAGAATTGCTACCTGCCATCACTAACAGCCGTGTGTAATTAGTACAGGTTAAAAATACCTTTCCTTTGCTTGGCTAGATGCCATTGCTGTTCATCTTGGTCCTCTGTCATTTACAGCTCAGTCGCTTGCAAGGTTTGTGTGCACGGGGACGGGGGCAGCGCAAGCATGAGCGGTTCATGCAGTGTTCAGTCCTTTTCACACTGCTCAGTCTGTGTGCACAGTCTATCAACGAGAAGCCCAACCTTCTGCCCATGTTTTTTACCCATTCGTTTCAATAGGACCCTGTTCATAGCACACGCACGCCCACACATAAAATAGACTCGTTCTATTTTCAAGTTGCAACGCGCACTTGTCTGGTCTCTCGCTGACAGGTCCGTCCATGTGCCGCGCCGCTGACACGGCGCTTTTTGGTGTGAAAGGGCTAATCTGTTTCGGACTGAGCACGGATACTTTCGGATAAGTTTCGCCTTCACCCTGTGCTTGCATTATGAATGAGCCGTTTGGTCGGACCTCCTTAGTCTGCTCTGCCTGTATGGTCATTCCATATTGCATTGTTGATGTGTTCCTTCTTGTCTTCAGCTTTTACTGGAACACCTTTTTGACATTTTTTCCATTTATTGCATGGCTAAAGAAAATAGTCTGTGCTCGATATCTTTGTTTGTTTATTATTGTGTGAAAGAGAATTGATGAAATGTGTAATAGCAAGCATTATCTACCTACTCTAAACCTAGTGTTGGCTATTAGCAGTGCAAGTACGCACCACTTGTGCTGTATGTACCATGCTCAAACATTGGTTAATGTGTTATGATGCATGTCTGTGTCTGGTGCATTGCTAAATTTCGTCCATGAACTCATACCTTCTGAAATTCATTAAATCTATCTGAAAAATATATATATATAAAAAAACTATATAGAAGCTAGTGTGACACTGTGTAAAGGCATACTTGTTTGTGTTTTTGTGCTGTGTGTGTTTGTGTGCGTGATGGTGGGAAGCAATGGTGCTGCAGGCAGTGGACGGTAAAGCTTGTTGCAGCTGAGTGACTTGTGATTGCCATGGATTCCCCAGTGCTCTCCTGCTCCGCGCGGTTGCTGCAGGGCTGTGTGAGCTCTTCTGCCTCTTTGTCTGAACATCTTCTCTTCTCTACCATCACCACCACCACCACCACCACCATTACTGCAGTAGTAGCACCATCATGCCACCTTCCTCCTCACTCCCTCTTCCGCCAACCAAGCTGCATCTGTTCCCTCATGTCTTGCTCTCCTCTTTTTGCTCGGTTTCCTGGTTTGCACTCTCTCATCTCTCCACCTCTGCGCTTTTGCCTTTTTGGCTGCTGTGTTTGTTGTCTTGCTGTCTTATTGGGGTTTTGCCCTCGGTATGTCTCTTCACTTTCATCTCCATTTACCAGCCTTGTTAGTTCTGCTGTTTTCTGCCCTTTCTTATTATCTATTCCCCATTTCCTTTCCTGTCTCTTTTTTTTGCCAATTTGCCCCTTCCCTGTCTTCTCCCTGTTCTCTCACCCTCCTCTCTACATCCCTCCCTCTATATTTCCCTCCTTCCTTCCTTCCTTGGTAGCTGCTGCCGCTGCTGATGGCTGTATTATGAGCTGTGTGTGCCTGAGGGCTCTCGCTGTGCAGCCAGGGTGTCCATCACACGGCTGCCGCACAAGTGCTGCTGCTGCTGCTGCTGCTGTTGTTCTCTCTCGTAGATACAGAAGGACTGGGAGGGTGTGTTCTCACCAGACACAGTAGAGTACGTACAGTACATGGCTGTGTTCACCTTCTCTAAACCAGAGCTACAGTTGATTGGTGTGTTCAATACCTCTGTTTCAGAGGATGGTAGTCCTATTAAGTTGGGTCTATTGTCTCTCTATACCAGTGGTACTGAAGATTGGTGTATTCAGAGCAACAGTATATTGGCATATTCTCTACCAGTGATTCATGGGTCATTGACATTTTAGTAGTAGCACATGTCAGGGTGGTACAACAGATAATGCCACTATTGTATGGATGAAATTATGTTGTTTTTATCTAGGAAGCATATTCATTGCAGTACATTAATTACACATTTCTAATTAATTTATGGGCATTGGCTGTGGTTGTACCTCCTGACATCTGAGCTCAAAAAACTTGACCCTTTTATCAGAGATATAGTAGTACTAGTGGTCCATCATTCTACTCCAGAGTTACAGCGAATGGGAAGCAGCTAGTACTGAAGATAAGGTAGATTCTGAGCTACAGCAATTTTGTGTATTATTCCCATACCAGTCTTTCCATATCAGAGTAGTGAGGGGGTTTGGCTCCGTTTGTACTAGAGCAATGGCTGCACGCTACTCCTTTAGACTAGATGAGGGTAGATGAGTGCTCCCTTTCTAAGTACCACAGGGGATGAGCTTATTTACTCCCATCTCAGAACCATCCCTCTCTGAGTGGAATTGTATCTCCAGAGCAACATTGGATTGGTCTATATTCCCCCACAGTGTTGATGGCATATGTTAGCTGTCACTGTACCATAATTACTGATTTTGCTTCTTTTCACGCCTTCTTCAGGCACATCTGAAAGGGTATATTTTAAAAGCTTTTTCAGTCTGAGTGACTGTCAGCAGCTCTTTCCTCCCCCCTAAAAAAATCAATAGTGTTTTGAAAACATGTTTTATTTAATGTAAAAAAATAGAGGAAAGATGTGTGTTGTGCTCGGAATGGGAGATGTTGAATTTGGTCTTGTCACTTTTTGCTTTTCTCTGTTTATACTTTTCTACAGACACCAATGGAAGAAACCTGTTTGTTCAGGCTGACAGCTTCCATAAGCACGCCTTTTTCTTGAAGGATGTGTTGGGAAAGACAGACCGAGTTGAAGAGATGGCTTCGTGACAATGCATAGGGTGTGGAGTCAGAACTCAGAGGAGTCAGACGAGAAGTACAGCAGTGGCGTAATGGCTAGGGAATGTGACTGTACATCACAGGGTTGCGGGTTCAATCCCCACCCTTACCAATCCCTGCAGAACTGATTTCGGGTGGGAGGGGTGAAACGATTGCATCTGATTTTTCTCTGAATTTTACCCATGATACAAAATCTTTATTTTTCATGGGATGTAGTCAAGTAGGAGGTGTTGGTTGTGCCTTCACCATAGAACTGGAGGAGACCCTTACCCTGCTCAAGGCATAAAGCTGGGACTAAGCAAAAGAAACACACCCTGAGTTGAGCATTTTTGGAGACACTGTAGGAATCACCGCGGTTTAGATCACTTTCCCCCCCTCTCTGCCGTCATTTACGTTCAATCACCATCCTGCATATGACCATGGTTCAGTTCACCAACTTACAGCTGCTGAAATGACTTAGAAGCACCATGTTCTCCCTATGCATGGCCACCACTTACATTTTTCATAGTTATATGGTGAAGCTTGAATATGGTTCCCATTATGATAGGGGCGTCATGTCTGCTGATAATATAGTGGTTCACTGGTCCATTACTGTACATGCATACGTCCTTACACTCACCAGAACATCGGCTGGGCTAGATCCAGCAGCAAGGAGAGGAATGTACTTAATCAGCTTTGTGCTTCCTTCAGTTCACACACCGGCCATGCTCCAAGCTATTGTAGGTCAGACTTGGACATAGTGTGTGGCAATGTGAGCATTCTGAGTAGCCCTCTCTGGTGTGAGTCTCTCTCTCTCTCTCTCTCTCTCTCTCTCTCTCTCTCTCTCTCTCTCTCTCTCTCTCTCTCTCTCTCTCTTTCTCTCTCCCTCTCTCTCTCTCTCTCTCTCTCTCTCTCTCTCTCTCTCTCTCTCTCTCTCTCTCTCTCTCTCTCTCTCTGAGAGAGTGTAAGGAGGATGGGATAACAGAGCGGAGAACATTATAATCCTCCTCTGATTCCGTGTGGCGGCCGCTGGGGTAAGTGATTAAATAGAAAATCCATTATGACTGACACCCTCCAAGGCTCTCTCACGCAACATGCCAAGGATCCCAATTTGTGAAGGAGTGGGGGGTGGTGGGATGGGTCCTCTTCGGGAGCAGACAAGACGAAGAGACTCTCCCTCTCTCTGTGGTGGTGTGAAAGAAATATTGCCACCATCTCCTCCTGCTCCTTCAGCAAAGCCCTAATGTTAAGGAACATGGCTCATTACTTCCACTATATAACATGTAAGCCAATGTTTCCTGTGTGTTTCGGCTCACGAAATGGTGGTGAGCCAATCCCCTCTGCTTCAAATCTTCTCAGCTGAGGGAAGACGGAATGCCGTCTCGCCCTTTCCAGCTGAATTGAAATCAGCGTCCTGTGCGAGAGACTTAAGCCAGGATCTGTGTCTGAGCCCAAGCTGCATGATGAACCAGAGAACAAAGGCGCTCTTTTTTATCACTCTCTTTTCTCTTTTCTCTTCCACTCTCTCTTGATCTCCCTCTCTCTCTCTCAATTACTCTAGGTTTTACCTTATTGTATATGATTTAAATCCACCATTTTACTGCATATATTTCTCTAACAAATTAAATCAACCATATTGTGCGTTTTCCCCTGCACCTTCACCTCCACCTACTCTTGCTGTCTCACTTTCCTTTCATCCTGTGGCGCAGGTCCTGCCTCAGTTGTGTGCAAGCAGAACCTTGAAACTGAAGCAGCAATATTTTAGAGGGGTGTGTACCCACCCCTGTTGTGTGTGCAAACATCACACACACACACACACACACACACACACACACACACACACACACACACACACACACACACACACACACACACACACACACACACACACACACACACACACACACACACACACACACACACACCCTCTCGCCTCAGGCCCTCCGAAGAGAAGACACATCAGCATTTCGGCAGCAGAAAGCCAGCATGCTTCCTCTGGGCCGAATGAGCTTTTTATTTATTTATCTCCTTTTTTTGGTCCATGATTGTGTGATTCCTCTGAGCCTCAGCACTTTCCCCCACGGTAGATAATGAGACATGTAGTAGCACTAACGTCAGGCAGGCTGGTGACGACCAGTGCAGGGGCATGAGAGGTCCTGAAGAGCAACATATGATCAGCCCCAGTGTGCCACTTGCCCATTAAAACCAGCAGAGGTCAATAACAGAGTTAATGTTTCTGCATGTTTATATATAAAATTACCTTGGTGACACACGGTGGCCCTGACTTTTAGATTATAGCAGTGGTTCCCCCTTTTGGACCTAAGCTCCAATTCAACTGCACTACTGGACTGTAGGACGTAGAATGTTTTCCCCATGCCCATCCCTCATACGGTCCAATAGATGGCTCATCATGACTGCATAGTGGTGCACTGCAACCACTTTCCTTTTCCCTCTAAAAAACAACCACCTGTCTCTGTACTGGGTGAGTGGCTTGGTTGGAAATTAGTTGCTTTAGCCTTGAATTTCAAAATTGGATTACTGCCTGAAGTCATATCACAGCTAACATCCAAGTTTCAATTAGCACTTCAAAGTTTTGTTTAAGGGTATAATGTTAGCACAATGACCTGATACAGTATGCGCTACTAAATGCTTGGCCTTTTTGGTGATAACGGCCAATTTGTACGTGGAAGGATGTGGCCTTGACCAATGCTGATGCATTTTCTCTTTTAACACCATCATTCTCCAGCTCTGTTGCTGAATATCTTGTCAGCTGTAATTTGTTTTACAAATGGTTTGCTAATAGGAAATGCTAATCATAGGATTGTATATTCATAAGCTCTCACAACATATTTTGTTGAATCTCAGCAGATTAACTGGAAGATCCTGGCAAGGCCAATGCAGAAAAAAATAAAGTCTGTGGATGCTGGAGAAGCGGCCAACTGCACAGCCATTTGGTCCGCCCCCTGACAATGCAGCACAATATTAACTGCCGCCGCTTGTGCAGAGGAAGCATCTAATTTTCGCGTCTTTTTCGTGTTCTTCTCTGCCTGTATTATTATTTTTTTGTTACTGGTGGTAGATGCACATCACAAGCATCAGACATGTATATTTTTTCTCAGGCTTATACTTTCCCTCAGAACAAACTCGTGTCCATTATCATAAACAGTGGCCAAGGCATTGCCGTGCTTGGCATGGTAAATATACGCGGATGCACGCACTCGCTTACACACACACACGCACACGCACACGCACACGCACACGCACACACACACACACACACACACACACACACACACACACACACACACACACACACACACACACACACACACACACATACAGACACACACACACACACACACACACACACGCACGCACACTGACACTGACTCCCCCACTTCAAAGCAATTTGCTATAATCACAGAGAACAGAAAGGCTGATGAACAACACTTTGTTTGATATAATACATATAAAAATCAATTGCATTGTGTTACATCTTTCCTAATCAAATCCCGAGATACATCCATCAATGAATCAATCAGCATGGGCTTGTTTTGTTTGGTGTTCTTTTCTGCCATGAGAGATAAGAGTCTCTCAGTATGAATTCAAATATCCTCAGCTGAACACAGAAGTTGAGCTGGCTGAGTGACAAAGAAAAAACATGTCATGTTGTGTGCTTGTATGATTTTAAATTTATTTTAACAAAGGTTCAGTAATTTTCTATTAAGTGTTGGCAAGACAAACCCATTCATAAAAGCTTATATTGTATTCATAAAGTGTACTTGTATTTCTATTTATACCTATGCAATCTCATGACTACTCCTAATGCTTTTTCCATAGCCCTTTTCCAATGTTATATGATAAAGCATTCTCGAATATATTCATCTATCTTTGCCTACTAAGCTTGACTACTAAGACTAAAGTAATGATGGCGCTTCATGACTGACTTTGGTTTTACCCAGGTGCTTTGTTTGACAAAAAAGGGGGTTTTAAAGTCTTCTCAAACAGTTGGAATTCGTCAGAAGTCTCTTTGTTTTGTTGGAGAGATGGGTATCTGTGATGACTGCATTCAGCCAACACATTAATCGCGAGTCCTGCTTACAGCCTATCTTGATGGCATGATAGTGCAGCCAGCTTTCAGTGCTGTCTATCACGATTGTCACTATGGTTCATCCCTTTAGAGATGTCTGATAAGTGCTGTTTAAAACTCGCTGATCCATATCTCCTCATTCTTCTCCCTGTCCTTTACTTCCCCTCTTCTTTCTTTCCCTCCCTTTCTTTCTCTCTCCCCTCCCTATCTGTCCGTGCTTCAGATCAGTGGCTGCAGGCCTGAATTCTCCTGCAAAGACCAACTCCATGGAAAAGAAGCTTCACCTAAAAAGCAAAGAACTTCAAGAAACACAAGACAAATGTCACAAGGTATGAGCGTGCATACATGTGTGCATACGAGTGTGCGTGTGAGTGTTGGCTTTCCTTGGAGAGCATTGGTCATTTTTCTTATCAGTAATCTGTTAATGTATCATAAAGATCTTCATGTAAGGAGAGGTTCATTAATGAGTCTTCAACCTAACTGACTATCGCAGCAGGCGTCCTGTCTCATTAGGTGTTTATAATTCATTTACTTTCATTAATTAGTGTGATGAGGCTGGTGATCTTTCACCAAAATAAGATGGCTCGTTTGAATTTTTATATTTTTGGTGATCAACTTTTTATTGCTTTTATGGGGGGAGGTTAGACGGTTACATTCATAACAAGCTCTGGTGCATATACAGTAGTCATATAGTCCATATAGTCAGCTGTGTTTGAATTTTTCACACTGAAATGTAAGTCGTAGTGATGGTTTATTTGGAATGCATGACATATCACACATTGCGGGGGCCCAAGCCATATTTAGTATCTAAGCGTCTGTCTTGTATCGTTACATTTATTAGATTTATATTTGAGAGTGCGGCTTCTCACACATAGTAGAACTTTGTTCATTTGGATTTGAGCGCACTTGATCTGAAAAGAACTGTTTTGAAAGTTGTCATTGGGTTGTAAGAGCAATGGCTGTAAAGCGCATTCAGATTGGGTGCTTGTGTTTGTGGCCTACCAGATGGAGCAGGAGATCTCGCGGTTTCAGCGTAAGATGACAGACCTGGAGTCAGTCCTTCAACAGAAGGACGTGGAGCTCAAGGCCTCAGAGACGCAGCGCAGCATCCTGGAGCAGGACCTAGCCACCTACATCACAGAATGCAGCGTGAGTCTGTTTGGGGCTGGGGGCTCGTAACAGCGTCATCATCTGGGTATGCAGGGTTCAAGGTCATGTGCTGTCCATCATGCGTTTTGTGTGTTTGGATGGGAAACTCGTGTTGTCATCTGCTGAAGGTGGAGGGTTCTTTGGAGGTCATGTTAGATCAGATGTGCTGTCACTATGTGTCCATCTGCAAAAAATAAAAACCAGTGAAGAATGTCATGAAAATATTTGGAAAGGGATGAAAAATGATGCAGAATGTGTTTAAAAATGTTAAAAGGCTATATTTTATTAAATGCATATTTTGTAATGTGTGTTTTTGATGTGTGCATGTAGAGTCTAAAGCGCAGCTTGGAGCAGGCGCGGGTGGAGGTGTCTCAGGAGGACGACAAGGCTCTGCAGCTGCTACACGATATCCGGGAGCAGAGCAACAAGCTGCAGGAGATCAAGGAGCAGGTACACACACACTCACTCACTCACTCACTCACTCACTCACTCACTCACTCACTCACTCACTCACTCACTCACTCACTCACTCACTCACTCGCTCGCTCGCTTGCTCTCGCTTGCTCTTTCTCTCTCTACTTACAATCAATTTAATCAATTTTCAACCTTTCCAAGAGCATGCCATACCTGCTTTGCTACAACATTGCCTATCTGTTAGTCTCAAACCAGAGAGGCTACATTTCTATCTAAAGCAGTTAAGTGGGAACAAAAAAATCGTTTCTCTCTTTTTATCTGGTTATTTGTTTGTCCTGCTCCCAGGTCAGACGTTTGGATGGGCAAGCTTTTACCTACTACTTTAACTTTTTGTATAATTCATTGCAGCCACTCACTGCTCAGCTGGTGCTGACATATAGACAGGCAGGCAGGTAGGCAGGCCTGAGGAAAGGCCGTATCAGAGCCGATAAAGCCCTGTGCTGATCTGCCTAATCCCCCAGACCCCTCACTGCTCTATCTGATGGAGCCGATACTAATCTCCACACGCAACTCACCCCCCCCCCCCTTCTCTCTTCTCTGCTGATTGCTAATTCCCCTTCAATGGGTCTCAGCACCACGCTAACAGATCAAAGTATCCAACACAATAGATACACGTGATATTATGTAATATCAAATAGTATGCCTTCTTGTCTTGTGAATAATCACTAATCTTTTAAGTTGATCTAACAAATGAAACAGACTCTATAAATATCATTAGGCACAAATGCAGCGGTATAGGTCATCTTTGGTCTAGTTGCCTGGCATTCAAGGTCCCCCTGCTGTGTGAAGGCATTTTTGAATTAACGTCATTTGTATGCATGGATTTTTTTGGTCAAATACAATTTAATTGAAATTAAACTTACAACTATTATTGCTTCATGGGGGCCATTATTGAGTCCTGAACGAAGCAAGAATGAATATATACTGATTTCCCACCAAAAATGATTCCATGGCAATTGGCAGACTCTTTTATCCAAATCAACTGAATGTTATTTTAGGCAGGACAGACTACTGTGTATGGTTACTGTCTTGCACAAGGGCACTTAAGTCCTCCTCCCTCAACTTTCTGATCCCAAGACATCACATCACATCAAATGCCTTTACTGTACCCAAAGGTTTCCTGTCTGCGAGATATGAATTTGATAATTGGCTTTTTTTGACCCGTCTTTGGTGTTTTGATGATGTACTATCATTGGCCTACAAAGCGGTCTGTCCCAGTTATCCCCATTCCATTGACAGGAGTATCTTCATCAAAATGTCAGACTTTGGCTGGAGAACCTGTGTCAGTTACCAAAGGCCACTGTGGTTGGTGTATTCAAATTAGCGGAATAGATTTTCTGCTCTTTTCTCTCTTCCTTGACTGAGACCAAGTTGAATAGAAGGGGCCTCAGACAAATGCATTACGCACGCACGCACGCACGCACGCACGCACGCACGCACACACACACACACACACGCTGTTGCTCTCACTGTCTCTCCTGCTCTCTCTCTCTGTTTCTAATTCGCTAAAAGCCTCCACCGCATCTTTTCTCTCACTCTCTGCGTTGATTGATCCCTTAAAGTGATACTGTCCCATTTTTGGAAATAAGCTTATTTTACACCTCCCCTTGAGTTAAATAATAGGGTTTTACCGTTCTCCTGTACTTTCAACCATTCTCGGGGGAAGGCACTGCAAATTTTACCTCCATGCTAGCAGTTAACATTGAATCCTATGAGACCAGCTCGCGGCTAACTGGTCTCATAGGACTCAATGTTAACTGGTAGCTTGGAGGTAAAATTTGCATTGTCATAGCTAGAAAACGGTTGAAAGTACAGGAGAACGGTAAAACCCTATTATTTAACTCAAGGGAAGGTGTAAAATAAGCTTATTTCCAAAAATGGGACCGTATCACTTTAACCTTAGATAATGTCTTCCTTGCGTATTATACACATCTATTTCAAAATGCAGTCCCTCCCTCCTATGTCTCCTGACGTCATTACTTTGGATATAATGGGTGTGTGTGTGTGTGTGTGTGTGTGTGTGTGTGTGTGTGTGTGTGTGTGTGTGTGTGTGTGTGTGTGTGTGTGTGTGTGTGTGTGTGTGTGTGTGTGCGTGCGTGCGTGCGTGCGTGCGTGCGTGCGTGCGTGCGTGCGTGCGTGCGTGCGTGCGTGCGTGCGTGCGTGCGTGCGTGCGTGCGTGCGTGCGTGCGTGCGTGCGTGCGTGCGTGCGTGCGTGCGTGCGTGCGCGTGTGTGTGTGTGCGTGCGTGCGCGTCTATGGATGAATGTGTACAGTATTTTTGTGTAGTGTCTCTATGCGTGTTTGTGTTTTGTTTTGTTTTTTTGTTGTTATTTACATTTTTGAGTGCGTGCGAGTCCGTTTGCATTGAGGGGTGTGTAGTGTAGCAGCAGCACCCCCACTGTACTACTCCACTGCTGCCCTCTCCTTGCCTGGCACTTTCCCTCTCTCTGCACCAGCGGATCGATGACGCTGCTGAATCAGCATCCACTGCCGGAGTTGTTCTTTTGCCAGCGACTCTTAAACTTTGTTATGAGGCAATTTACATGCAGCTGTGCTGAGACGTTCACACACACTCGCACATAGATATGACGACATAATAACTGCAGTGCTGTCCTGATATCAATGAAATGTACACTCTTAGGATCTTGTAATCTCATTTTGCATCTTTGTTTTTGTTTGGGGGTTTCCCCCCCACAAAATTATGAACAAATTTTCACACAAAAAAATCTGCAGTAATTTGTTCATTTGTTTTTTTTTACTGTTGACATCGGCAGTTATCACTCCCTTACAGGATATCTGGTGTAATTTTGGTTGTGTGAGGATGGCCGTTGTACGTACTTTATCCACCCATTCACAATCATTAATGAGATTAATCGAGTCAAGGATGGCGAGCTCTGAATGGCTTGTAGATGTCATCTATGTATTTGGGTAACACTTGTTACTGAGTGTAGTGCAGATTCATCCAGAATGAAGGGAAATTACTCTCATTTAGCCCTCGTGAAAGGGCACAGCTACCATTTTGAAACTTATTTCAGAGCAACTAGTGCGGAAAAACTGCAAATTCATGCTGAGACAGTTATTGCTGGGCTGTGCCCCGGTAATTTACAGTATGACTTATTTTTTTGCTTGTGAATTTAAATAGCGATTTTATATTACAGGGTGTCAGTGATGAAGTCAACTTTGTATCCAGGCAGTTATTTTTTAATGTGATTTGTGAGAATTTATGGAACCATATTTAATTCTGAAAGGTTTATGTATGGAACAGAAGGAAAGTCTGGGTGGGTTTCAAAACTTTCTTCATTGGTGTTTGTGCATTGCCCTTGAAAGAGATGAAGAGAGAGGGAGAAGCTGAGAGTTGCAGAGCGAGAAAATGGGGGTAGTGACTCATTTTGATCTTGAAGTCGTGTCCCCATCTCCATGGAGAACATCAGCAGTGTCTGACAGCAGTGCTAGAGGGGAGTGGAGATCAAGGTTGCCTATCCCTGACTGGCATGGACAAATGGCACTGTTCAACTGTTCTGGACCTCGTTTCTTGAAAGCATCGTTGCTAACTAAGTTAGCAACTTAGTAGGTTGCGAATGGGAAATGGCATTGCAACCAAGTAAGTTGCCAACTTAGCTAGCAACGATGCTTTCTAGAAATGCACTCCAGAACTCCATCACCACCCACCACAATACACTTTTAACTAGGGTGGCCATCGATCCATTTTTACGACCTGTTTACGACATCTGCGTGTCCCTCTGATTGTCTTTCCTCTCATCCTCGCCTTGTGCTTATGGCCTCGAGATGCGAGGCAACGTCATTGACACAAACTAGACTGACAGTCGGACGTGTTTCCGATATCTGCGGCCGCCATGTTACTCCAGACTTCGCACAACAAATGAACTATATTGCTGTAGCCTTAATCTGCCCGCGATTATTATTTACGGTCCATACTCTACGTGAAATAGGCTACTAGTTCACTTTGATTGAGTGTATGAAAGTGAAATAAAGTTGCTATATTATTGCTATATTACTACTGTCTGTCTCCTATTTTTTCCTGCACTGGCAACGCATGGTGCAAGTAAGTTTGTCCGCTAAATGCATTCACAATGAGGGCTCTCAATACTTTGCACACAGGGCAAAGACAGGGTCTTTCTGCTATTTTGAGCTCGTGTTGTTGCCTATGATTATCTGTGCGTCTGCATTTAAAAAGAGGTTAACAGAAGCGGTCGCCTCTCGTTTCAAATACCGACGATAAACACACTCCTGACCTTATAACTTTGAGTAAAGTAAATCAAATAGATTGTTGGCGCATGCATGACTACCCAAAATACATGAAAAAAATATTTATGAAATAATACAGACTGCAATTGAAGGATTGTCTATCGTAACCTGCCGTCTCTGATACAACATTAGGTTAGTGGTAGCCTACTGATGGCTCCTTTATCGGAGAGAGGTAATGACATGCGAAAATCCGTCCCAAAACATCTTGTTTTACAAGTAAAACTGTTGTTGGCAGCTGAGTTAGTCTGAGGTAAGATGGCAGCGCTGCTCCCTGATTTCTGCCTACGGTTTAGAGTGCCGACTTCACTGTTTCTCCACGGAGGCGGGGAGGCGGCGAGTTGAAGCAATGGGTACGGCACGAGGATGGTAGGTTAGATAGTTAAGGGGCTGGGTTGTCCGGCCGAAGTCCGGACAGGTGGTCACCCTACTTTTAACCCAATGCATACGGTTCAGTGACATTTCAGCAGTAGTACACTTAAAGTGATACTGTGCCATTTTTGGAAATAAGCTCCCCTTGAGTTTTACCTTTCTCCTGTACTTTCAACCGTTCTCGGGGTATGGCAGTGCAAATTTTACCTCCATGCTAGCAGTTCACATTGAGTCCTATGAAACCAGCTCGCGGCTAACTGGTCTCATAGGACTCAATGTTAACTGTTAGCTTGGAGGTAAAATTTGCACTGTCATAACTAGAAAACGGTTGACAGTACAGGAGAACGGTAAAATCCTATTATTTAACTCAAGGGAAGGTGTAAAATAAGCTTATTTCCAAAAATGGGACAGTATCACTTTAAGGGCGGCACAAGGACAGCCAGTGCCACTATTGTATGGACTTCATAGACTATCCATGAAGCATATCAACCACCAATTACTAATTCATTTATGGGCATTGGATGTAAGGGTGGGCAATATATACCGTCTGCGAAATTATCGTAAATGTTGTTTTGACGATGAGTAATTTTGCAATATCGAGATATTTTTGTGAAGTCGCTAAAATCAACAAAAGCGCTGTGACAGGACTCATTCAGACAGCGACGACAGCCAAGCCTTTCAGCCAATAGTAATGTTGTTGTGAACTGGAGAATAAAGTCTGTGAACCAATGAGCAGACAGTGCTGAGGGGGGCGGGCTGCAGCGTTTTGCCAGACAGGGAGAGAGAGATTCCCGACCGTGTCACTCGTGCAGCGCTGCTGCTGCTGGGCAGTGGAGGAGAGTTGCTGTTATCCAAATGGTGGATTTACATGAGGAATTCAACCATTAAACCAGCCATTGCATGATGCTGAGGGCGTTTTGAAACTATGTGCTTTAATTAGCAGCCGTCTGTGATTATGGAAAGCCAAATAGTTAGGATTCCTAACTTAGGAGGATAAATAGCTTTGTCTCTGGTCTGAGAAATCGCTAGTTAGCATGCTAGTTAGCGAACTAGGCTAAGCAATGTTGTTCTCTACAACTATTAGTGGCTGTTACTCACTACTCAAACACCCACCTGCATGTATAGATAGCATAACTGCTTAGGTGGACAAGTACTGTTCAGTTAGACTGGCGCAGTGAGTTAAATTACAATGTGTGAAATTCAACACGCAATTTGCAGCTGCCCTAGTTTCCTATCCATGCACTTTTCCAGTCAAAAATGGCTGTCATCTAACAGAATCATAAGCAATACATTATAAAACTATTTTTATTTACATGGATATGTTTTCATGCCAAGTGATGAAGTATTACTTTACAGACCAGAGGATGTTATTAAATTCAAAAGCTCTTCAGCACAGCATTTCTCCCAACTCTCTGTCCCTCCCCAGTTACAACACAAATGCAGCACTACTACCTCCAGTGCAGAATTGAAATTAGTCTGGAATCATGCACAAATAATAGACAGCATAAATGTGTAGCTTTGTTATACTGCCATGCTTTGTGATGTAGCCTAGTGTAGACATGCCATCATTTATGCAGACCTCTTGGTAACATGCAGTTTAGGCTACATAGGCCTACAAATGTTCTGCTTCACTCACCCTGCCCTGCCAAATTCCCATACAGTACAATTCAAACACATTGATTTAGGCCCTCCTGAAATAGGCCCTACTGATTTTTGCAAGTGTTTTTGGAAATTATCGTCAAATTATCGTTATCGTGAAAATTCTAAAACTTATCGAGATATTTTTTTTTGCCCATATCGCCCACCCCTAATTTTGATGTTGTCAGGGCTTGTTAAGGCTATTATATAAATCGAAAGGTCTGAATTGCATCGCTATAGGCCTAGTGAATTTTCAAAATTTTCTTTTTTTTCAACGCCCCCCCCCCCCCCAAAAAAAAAAAAGCGTCCCGAATTTCAGCAAACCTCATCTGGTCACCCTAGTTAGGAGGATAAATAGCTTTGTCTCTGGTCTGAGAATTCGCTAGTTAGCATGCTAGTTAGCGAACTAGGCTAAGCAATGTTGTTCTCTACAACTATTAGTGGCTGTTACTCACTACTCAAACACCCACCTGCATGTATAGATAGCATAACTGCTTAGGTGGACAAGTACTGTTCAGTTAGACTGGCGCAGTGAGTTAAATTACAATGTGTGAAATTCAACACGCAATTTGCAGCTGCCCTAGTTTCCTATCCATGCACTTTTCCAGTCAAAAATGGCTGTCATCTAACAGAATCATAAGCAATACATTATAAAACTATTTTTTATTTACATGGATATGTTTTCATGCAAAGTGATGAAGTATTACTTTACAGATCAGAGCATGTTATTAAATTCAAAAGCTCTCCAGCACAGCATTTCTCCCAACTCTCTGTCCCTCCCCAGTTACAACACAAATGCAGCACTACTACCTCCAGTGCAGAATTGAAATTAGTCTGGAATCATGCACAAATAATAGACAGCATAAATGTGTAGCTTTGTTATACTGCCATGCTTTGTGATGTAGCCTAGTGTAGACATGCCATCATTTATGCAGACCTCTTGGTAACATGCAGTTTAGGCTACATAGGCCTACAAATGTTCTGCTTTACTCACCCTGCCCTGCCAAATTACAGTACAATTCAAACACATTGATTACCAGCCCCTCCTGAAATAGGCCCTACTGGTTTTTGC
Source organism: Engraulis encrasicolus (assembly GCF_034702125.1). Classification (NCBI taxonomy): domain Eukaryota; kingdom Metazoa; phylum Chordata; class Actinopteri; order Clupeiformes; family Engraulidae; genus Engraulis; species Engraulis encrasicolus. The sequence continues at coordinate 54,383,382 of NC_085867.1, forward strand.
AAGTGTTTTTGGAAATTATCGTCAAATTATCGTTATCGTGAAAATTCTAAAACTTATCGAGATATTTTTTTTTGCCCATATCGCCCACCCCTAATTGGATGCCATTGCGCCACCTGATGTTTGAGCCCAATTTATTTTTGGGACACACACAAAACTAGCCCACTACACTTGCAATCCAACTGCGTATTTGACCATTTAATCAGTCAGGCACTGTGCATCTCACACAGACACACACACACACACACACACACACACACACACACACACACACACACACACACACACACACACACACACACACACACACACACACACACACACACACACACACACACACACACACGCTCACACACACACACACACACACACACACACACACACACACTTAAGAGACACACAGAGGAGGTATTTCAGCTTGTGCTGGATGCCTCGTAAACACTGCAACAGATGCCCTGTACTGTAGTCATAGCAACAGGAGGTGTTTTCCAGCTTTCCGATTGCATCTAACACCCCCCCATCCACTTCTAAATGAACGCACCCATGCCGATCCTAACAGATCCATGTTCGTTCCGCGTCGCCGCACAGCAATCAATAGCAATCCAGTCTCCCATCTGCCGCCTCAGCGCGCTCAGCTCCTACCTACAGTAACCTGTACTACGCATCGATTCGACAGAGGTCAGTGCTCTATGCAGAGTTCCCCTCGGTGCGATCTCTTTTTCCATGTCCATTGTCATTCATGCACTCTGGCTCCTCCAGGTCTCCCATGACTCAGGGCTCTCCCCCCTTCTCTCTTGCCCTCGTGCACCCCTCTGTCTTCGGGCGAGCACTTCGATCCACCTCCGTGACAGGCTGGAGGAAGATCTCTGCTAATTAGTGTGCCGCAAACTGAAGGCAGCAGCTCATTAGGTAGCATTAGAAGGACCAACACATGCACATACTGTTCAATACATACAGTACAAGACACACACGCACACACACAAACACACACACACACACACCTATACATACACAATAAGTTGACACATACATTTACAGCATAATACTACACGTACTTGCATACAGACAAACAAACAAATTTTTATTCAAGACACTGTGTTTGGTGGTTGCAGTAAGTCAATTAGCTTTGTTTTAAAACTTTAATCCTCAGTGGCGATACATTTTTAATAATTTCAATAAGAAGCTCTGACCTCCGGCCCCAGACATACCGTGTACACACACACACACACACACACACACACACACACACACACACACACACACACACACACACACACAGCATCTTAGCACATAGTACATTCCCCAATGAGACTCCTGCTGCATTTAGTGGTTGGGGGATGAGGAAATGGGCTCCTGTTTCAGTGAGGTATTGTGTTGGTGGTTTAGTTGGATGCTGGGAAGGAAGCAGTGTGTTACTGTGCTCTGCTCTGTGTGTCCCCTCAGGACCCTGAGCCAGCAAACCGTAATCAATCAATCAAGCAAGCAAGCAGCCCGCTCGATGGATTGATTGATTGATTGATTGATTGATTGATTGTTTTTATTTGAACATTATTAACATAAAACATGGGACAGTAACCTTAGCCATAAGGAACAGTAACCTTAGCCATATACAGTTATATACAGCAAATGAAGAGAAAGAACTGTCAACTCCACTCTAGAGTTGAGATCCCTCTCGTCTCGCCACGCTACTAGATGAAGTCATTCTACCAGGAGAACTGCTGATGACAGAGCTGCTCTTGTACAAGTAGCTTGCTTTTTTCCCCTCCTCCTTCGCCTTATCATCTCTGTGGTATCTGGCTGCCAGGATTATTATATGGGGTTCAGGCACTTCTCTTCTCAGGCTTTGAACTTTCATAGAGATATTTTTGAAGACATTGTCCTTTGTCCTGACCACACACACACACACACACATGTTCTGTGTTGAGAGGTGGCAGTGTGATTTAACCCAGCATGTTCCCGGCTAAGTGATTCTCTCTGCAGTCGCAGATGTTTAGCTTCCATGTTGGATGGGGTGATGGGGATGGGATCCCCCTCCCTTCTTTTCTCTTTCTCTCTCTCCCTCTCTCTTCCTCTCTCTCTCTCTCTCTCTCTCTCTCTCTCTCTCTCTCTCTCTCTCCTCTCTCTCTCTCTCTCTCCTCTCTCTCTCTCTCTCACACACACACACACACACACACACACACACACACACACACACACACACACACACACACACACACACACACACACACACACTAAGACAGACTTCACTGCACTCTACCCAAGCTCTCCTTCACTGAGTCCCATCTCTTTAGCAATCTTCCCCGAAAACAGCCTGCCAGTCCATCAGCAAGCCTCGCTGAGTAGTGCTTTATGGAGTGGATGGCGCCTATAAATGAAATGGTAAGAGTTTGGCTCTGCGAGACTGCCAAGGTCTTTTCTCTGCTCTGCAGCAGTCCAGAGATGAGCTGGGTATTATATTGCTGTGAAGGCTCTGAGATGTTCTCGCAGTGAACTGACACTAATTGAATTCAACACACGGTGTGTTGCCTGTAATTCCGACTGGCATCTCCTTTTCCGTGTATGGCTCCATTCTCGTAGCAAAACTTTGCATGTCTCGCAGAGAGAGAATCCACGTGTGTCTTTTGCTTCTTAATGTTAGTCTGCTACACAGTCAGAGTTTGACGTGGTTAGTCACAGGGTGGGTGCCAACAAAATGGTGTAGCCATAAATAGAATAGTGTGTGTGTGTGTGTATGTGCGCGCGCGCGTGTGTGTGTGTGTGTGTGTGTGTGTGTGTGTGTGTGTGTGTGTGTGTGTGTGTGTGTGTGTGTGTGTGTGTGTGTGTGTGTGTGTGTGTGTGTGTGTGTGAATATGCTGATGCAGAGTAAAGCAGTGCTATGTTATTACTGCTGCTCTGGTCTTTAGCAGCACTTGAATTTGAATTAGATGCTCTGACGTAGGAGAGAGAGAGGAAGCGGCGTGGCATTTGGAGGTGCTATTTCTGTTCGCGTACGCTTGTGCGTGTGTGTGTGTGTGTGTGTGTGTGGCCTCACCTATTGCGAATGGACCCTTGTTGTAAGACTGACCCATCTACCGCTTTTATTGATTCAAGGTATTTTTAGCCCAGGCGTTGACTCACAGCAGCCGTGGCCAGCATTAATGAGAAAAAGGAAATCCATTTGACTCAGCCTCCCCTGGTCTCCCCAGGAGCGACTTTTAGGTCATGCTGCGTTTATTTTGTGTTGTTTTTCAAATTAGTGTAGGAGCTAGTACTCCTCTCAGCTCAGTTGTAACTCAACCCCGTCCTCCATACCACTCCTTTTATCCTCACTCTTTCACTCAACACTCTCCTCTTCTCTCACAATTTCTCTTCATCTCTTCCCCCATCTCCCCATTGACTCCTCTGTGGCTGTGATGTGAGAGTGAGTCAGTCAGACTCCCTGTCCCTGGCTCTCAGAAGTCTGCTTTCTTCCACGGCCTGTCAGGAGGAAGAGGGGGGTAAGGGGCTGAGGAGGATGTGGGTATGCAGGGTGGCAGGGATGGAGGTGGGCTATTACAGAGGGTGCCAGCTCAGTGCCAGTCTAATTGAAGTTTTTAATGAAAGGCAGACCATGAGTGATGCCAGAGAAAAGTCTCAGCTGCTCTGCTCGCACGCACACACACTCTCACTCTCTCTCTCTCACACACACACACACACACACACACACACACACACACACACACACACACACACACACACACACACACACACACACACACACACACACACACACACACACACATGCCAGCCCTTTTCTCCCCGTGTCACCCCTGAAGCTTGGCAGTTTCCCACTGCACAAAGCAAAAGGAAAAGTCATAGAGGAAGCAGATGAGCCAGACATGTGTAGTTCTCTAGTCGGCCTCAGCTGCTTACTTAACCTCTGACCTTTCATTTGGACTCCAGGTCACTTGTTGTTTTTGATCATTGCAAAAACAACCCTGCCGTCGCAATGTTAATTACAGCAATTTGTTATTGAAGTAGGAATCATTTCTCAAAAAACATTATGTAGGATTGCCAGACCTGCAGCTACAATATTTAAGCCTTACACTGTGACATTCCCTCACAGCCGGGCACACTCAATTCCATTTGCATCGTGCCTCACGGCAACAAATATCAGCAGTGTGTGATCCGCATGTAGAGAGGCCATGGCGGTCTACTGTGGGCTACCATTAAATATGGATACTGTATATACGTAAATAGTATACTGCATATGAGTCGCTGCTGAGGTGCAATTAACCTCTCTGCCTTTGCCCACTGCCGCGTGCGTGCGTGTGTGTGTTTCCTGCCCTTTAGGCTCACACACCAAAGGAGCGAGGAATATAATTGATTGACCTAAATGAACTGTAATCTGTGTTAGTTGGCAGCATAGCCCCTTTGAATCCGACTTGTGCGCGTGACCCGTCACACTGCAGGTTAGAGCAGTTTGCAGTATACATGGGTTTCCCGCGCTATGAGGAGGGGCAAGATGCTAAGCAGCCAACCATGTGAGCTCATTTTTTGAGTGACAGCAGTTTCCAACAATCAGAGGTTGAATTGTGCGCTGCCAGGGGTGCGCGCATACAGGGATTGTCAACAAACATGAAACCCATGTATACTGTATATGTACACATGTAGCCTTCCTGATGGTGTGTGAATGCTTTGCAGAACAATATCTGTACATAATCAAGGCACACATTGACTTTGTCCCCTCTATGATTGCTATTAACTAGAGGTGCTCCGATCACCATTTTTTGGCCCGATCACCGATACCGATCACCAAAAATCTTTATCTGCCGATTACCGATCATTGCCGATCACAAAAATGATTTCCTATTTTTTTAATAGCATATTAATTATCCTTATTGAATACCATTTCTGCCCATAAACCAATCAATCTTAATTTGCACATGTCTATTATTAGGCTATTATTATTATTATTATTATTATTATTATTATTATTATTATTATTATTATTATTATTATTATCTTTCAGACTAGTGTTGGTAATACAGTCTACAGTATTAATCAATGTATAAGTTATTGCATAGAATAACTAAACTATTTAAGATTGAATTGACACTGAAACATTACATCAAATAGTCTTCCACATACGAGAAAAAAACAACCTGTCGCTTTAAATGAGCAGCCTCGTGAGGAGAGCCCCTCCCCTCTCTGTCACCGTCCACAGTTGCAGTGCTCCACTACCGTTCTGAATGTCTCTCTCAAGTTTTAACCACATCTGTCGCCGTTTGGTGTTTCAGCGACTATCAAACTAATCGACTGACTGCCAATTACAACTTTGAAAACAATAATTGACATGTTTGTGCTGACAACGTGAAGTTGTCGCGTGCTGACCGAGGCAACTACACAGGTTATAACGTAAAATGGCTCACTGGCGAGTACTCAATCGCAAATTACATTGTCAGGTAAACGGCGCATGGATCGGAAAATCAGATCATTGTTGATGCAGATACGGTTATGAATGGTGGAAATGAAGGGGGGAATGGCGAAAAGTAAAGATGCCTTCTTTTGGTGCACTTGCAGCTGTGCAGAGCCAGCGCCTACATGCAGCGCCAGGTGTAAAGGCAAATGGTTGCGTGAGGAATTTAATATCTCTCGATCGGTTTTTTGATCGGCATGTTTTTCCGATCACCGATCAGGCTATTTTTGGCCATTATCGGCCGGTCATGATCGGCAGCCGAGCAATCGGAGCACCTCTACTATTAACATACCTAGAGATACAGGCCAATTTCCCTTGAAGAGTCAGGTTTGAGTTTGGCATGGCTCTTGTCCTTCCCAACTCTACCTAATCTCTCTTTTCCACTCACATACAGTATAGTGACTGGGATCAGAAGCTATTTACTTGTTACCATGCTATTAGTAAGGTCAGGTAAGGTCCCGTGAGCACAGAACTACGTCACTTCTGCTCATGAGGTCAATAAAAGCTCAAGGACAAAAAAAGTACTTAATAAAAAAAAAATCTCAAACCCACCTCTGCTTGCCGTACTGTTTGTGATGTTTTGTTAGATCATTTCTTTACATACAGTATCTAGGCTAGATACTGTATGTAAAGAATCTAGGGCACCCTCTTATGGCCCTGTCTATTGAACATTGGTGAATTAGAAGAGTCATTAAAAATTGTCCCTCCGCGCTTGCTGTACTGCAGGAGTACCAGGCCCAGCTGGAGGAGATGCAGGTGACCATTCGGCAGCTGGAGGAGGACCTGTCGGCCGCCCGTCGCCGTAGCGACCTATACGAGTCCGAGCTGCGTGAGTCCCGTCAGACCAGCGAGGACCTGAAGAGGAAGGCCGTGGAGTACCAGCAGCGGATGCAGAAGGTCCGCCCGACTGGCTCGCCTTGTTGTGTCTTCTGCCTTTTTTATTTCTCTTTTTCACAGATTCTCTCTCATCCAGGTTATAATATGAAGAGTTCCTTTGCAAAACAACGCATATCCATTTTGGAACATTATGGAAAATTGATGTTTTTGTAGTGGGCATTGCATTGCATAATACATTTTACATATGAAGAGTTCAGATGCAAAACCCCCTAAGTGCCTTTTCAGAAACATGTCATAATTCATTTTTATGTAATACAAATCTATCCATATTGCATTTTTTTATTTATGTACTTTAAATATTTATATGTATCATCAAGTACATGAATGTAAACCAAACCAACAACGGGGTTCCCTGAAAATATAATACACCAGCGGTGACAAGATTAAGCGACAGAGAATGGCTGGACTGTGCAGCAAGAGTGACAGAAGCGACAGAGTATGTCCTTTGAAAGCATTCCCAACATTCCCATCGGCTGTGGCAGCTGTCACTGATCCGCATCATACCTCATTTGCATATTTGCTCAAGTCCAACTACAAACTGTCGCTCAAGTTGATCAAAGTGACTCTAGTCGCCCAAATTGCTTTTGTCTCTTCTGTCGCCAGCAACTCAATACAAAGTCGATTACTTCTCTCACTGGAGTTGCTCAAGTTGCGTCTGGTCTATTCATGCCTTTACTTTCAGTGGGAACGCTGAATATATCAAAAGAGTTTTGTTGTGCAAGCCACTGGACGTTTTCTTGACCTCAATAAATGTTTGTTTTTCTCATCCAAAGAAACTTCATCAGTTGTCGGGCTGATGTTCCCTGTTAGATCAAAAAACGAGTGATGAAGTGCTTTGGATGAGTAACCAAGCTGAAGAAGTAGTTCAGTTGCTTACAAGTACACTGCTTGGATTTAAGAGCCTTCCATTCTTCTCGCATACATGTCTGCCAGGTGAGGTGATCATGCTGTCCTGTTCTGTTGTGTTTTAGGCTAAAGAGCAAGGCAGGTCCGAGGTGGAAGAGCTGCTATCCAAGCTTGAGAAGGTGAGCTGAACCAAGAGAGAGGATTATTTCTGCTCACCACATCCAGGATGAGTTGCATAATGTTTATGCATTTGCATTGTATTGTATGTGTATTTGCTGTGCAAGTTGAAAAACTAAGCACATTGCATTGATATGTAGCTACATCAGCAACATTACTACTACATTAGAGACACAGTTGGTAATGACATTCTGGCTATAACACACATAGTTTACGTTTGCAGTCAATATGAATGATCATATCACCAAAATGTTTTTCTTTAATTTATGTAGTCTGTTTGGAATAAAGTGCTTGTGTTTTCTTAGTCCTTGATGTAGGTCTTTGAGGTGTGTGTGCGCACGTGCGCGTTTGTGTGTGTACTGCCATCACCATGCATTTGACTGATGTCATCACCCTGTGCTTTCAGACTAATGCTGAGCAGCAAGCAAAAATTCTTGAGCTCCAAGACAAACTCTCCAAAGTAAGTGCCCCCTCTCTCGCTCTCGCTCTCTCTCTCTCTCTCTCTCTCTCTCTCTCTCTCTCTCTCTCTCTCTCTCTGTCTCTGTCTCTGTCTCTGTCTCTGTCTCTGTCTCTCTCTCTCTCTCTCTCTCTCTCTCTCTCTCTCTCTCTCCCTCTCTCTGTGTTATGATAGACAATGCTGTTTGTATTGTTATGTATAGGCAATGCTGCATGTGTGTGTGTGTGTGCATGCGTGCATGACCGTGTAATGTGTACTTGTTGGTGTTTTCTGATAGATGGCCATTGCAGGGTGTGTGTGTTTGTGTGTCTGAGTTGTGTTGTGGTGCAGGCAGCGGTAGCATAATGGCTTTGGTTAATGATGCGTAATGAATGGTTGGGCATGATCTGTTCTCAGTGAGGGACAAATAACCCCCTCTCCTCCCCTCCCCTCCCTTCCCAGTCTCCTTCTCTTCCTCTCTCCTCTACCTGCTAATAAGACTCTTGAGAGTGCAGGCAGTGTAGTGTGTGTGAGTGTGTGTGCGCGTTCATGTGACGAGAGAGAGAAGTGAGAAATAGATCTGTCATTACGTGTGTGTGGGTTGAGGGAGAGGCTAAGCGTATGGATGAGGACTACCGTGAAGTGTCTGTGTGTGCACGCGCATTCGTGTGTGTGTGTGCGAGTGGGTCTGCGCTCGCGCGTGTGAGAACGTGTTTGCGTGCGTGAGAGAGTGCGCGTTTGTGTGCGTGCAAGACATAAAGAGATCTGCAGCTCTCTGGGCTACGTGCCATGTTTTTTTATTCTCAGCTCAAGGCCATCTTGCTCGGGGAGAAGAGGGAGAATGGAAGTCTGGCTGTCTGATTGTAAAGCTCACCACACACTCGCTCACTGGCCGCTTTTTGATCAAGATAGCGTCTATTGTGCTGTGAGGCGTCCTTAACCCATGACCCAGCATCAAATGAGACTGCCTGCAGTTGTGGACGATGAATAGTAATGAATGATGGTTGAAATAATGATTGTTTTGTTATAATAGCGATGACAGCAATGGTAGTAGTAATAATAATATAATGATTAATAATAATGATAATGATGAATAGATATCTAAAGTTAAGCAGATAGTGTAGTAGCAAGTTGGTATTCAGTTTGTCTCGAGGCTATATGTGTATCCTGAGCAAGTTAAATGGCCTTGGTGTGTGCCATGTTGGATCCATTGATTTGGATCTTTCGTTTGCCCACCACACAATTCTGTCCAGTCTCAGAATATGGTTTACATCAGGGGTCCTCAAGTAAAAGTCACTGCTGCAATTTGATTGGCTCAAGCGAGTGAAGCTGCTGCTGTGATAACTGAACTAACTACCACTGTCACCAGATGATTCAGAAAGCAAATGTCTCCAAACACTCTCCCACCCTCTGGCCCTCTCTGGCAACCATTGTAACTTGACGATCCTTCCCATGACGCTCTCTGTGCCGTGACCTCTGACCCCTCTCCCAGGCAGTGAAGGCGAGCACCGAGGCCACGGAGCTGCTGCAGAACATCCGGCAGGCCAAGGAGCGTCTGGAGCGCGAGCTGGAGCGACTACGCAGCAAGTCCGACCCCAGCGACACGCTGCGCAGACGCCTGCGAGAGACAGAGGCATGAACACCACACCATTCATCATCACCACAGTGGCAAAGCACTGATGCACACAAATACACAAATACACACAGCAACAGCTGCCACACCATCAAAGCATTTCATATCCGCCAGACACGCTGCTCAGACGTGCAAGCCTGCGCCAGACAGAGGCACATGCACCACCATTCATCAACACTTCGAAATGGGCACCGCAACAACAGCCACACTATCAAAGCACTTCATAGCAGTCAGATATGTAATACTTGTGCGAAAACCGAGGCATTGTAGTCTATTCCTACATTAAATAATGCTGCATTTAGCTGCACAGCAACAACAAAACGCAAATCAAAACAGAACACATTTATTTATATCAGTCATAGACACACAACCCGTCGTCGTGTGTCGCTGATATAGTATAAGACTATAATGACGATAGTGGCAGAGCAAATTTTATGCATCCACACAAAAAGGGACAAAGACAAAGATGCACCTCACACACACAGTCGAGCAGTATCCACAGCAAAGCACAAGTATTTATCGACATCAAAGTCAGACACACCCAGGCTCAGTGGTGGATCGTTTTTCATGCCAGAACACACAGCGACTGTCCATTTATGCAGACACACACTCACACAATATCAACAAATAATTTTATTAATATCGAAGTGAGACACACAGAGTGATGAGATGGCAACCTGGATTCATTAGTTTACAGTGCCACATATTCTAAATAATCTAGGTGATCAACTAGGCAATCACCTGGTTAAGACCATGTAATTGTGAATATGTGGTGTTTTTAACTAATGGATCCAGGTTGCCCACCAGTGGAGATGTACATTTATTTGGTCAGTAGTCTGTTAGCATTTAGATTCATTTACTCACTCCTTAAAATCTCATAAACATGAGTCAGGTTGGACCCAAGTGTGAGTCAGGTTGGACCCAAGTGTGATGTAGTTTGTTTGTGCAGGAGGGCAGGAAGACCCTGGAGAACCAGGTGAAGCGTCTGGAGATTGTGGAGCGAAGGGAGAACAAGCTAAAGGATGACATCCAGACCAAATCCCACCAGATCCAGCAGATGGCTGACAAGATACTGGTGAGGGAGCGGCAGGGATGAGACTGTCTGTCTGTCTGTCTATCTATCTGTCTGTGCCTGCCTATTTGCCTGTCTGTCGATCTGCCTATCTATCTGTCTGTCGATCTGCTTGTCTATCTATCTGTCTGTCTGTCTGTCTATCTGTCTAGGTATCTGTCTATCTACGTATCTGTCCATCTTTTCATCCATCGAGTGGCAGGAATGAGACTAGCCAAGACCCTCCTGCCCCTGTCAGCATTCCTCCTCATCTCTTCTCCCAGCACCTGCTGCCTTTTCTGCACCATCTCACTCATTCCCTCCTCTTATTTTCTCTTCCATCAGTCTCTCTCTCACTTCCTCTATTTTTTTTAGCTATCCTCTTTTATCACACACACCTTCACTCCTTCCCTTTGCCAAATACTGTCAGGCTGGCAGCCAACATGTTTGACCTCCAAAGCTACTCCTTCTATCTTCCCTCATCACTTTTGTCTGTGTGTGTGTGCGCGTGCGGGTGTGCGTGTGTGTGTGCGCGTGTGTGTGTGTGTGTGTGTGTGTGTGTGTGTGTGTGTGTGTGTGTGTGTGTGTGTGCGCGCGTGTGCGCGCGTGTGCGCGTGCGTGTGTGTGTGTGTGTGTGTGTGCGCGCGTGTGCGCGTGTGCGCGTGCGTTAGGAGCTGGAGGAGCACCTGAGAGAGGCTCAGGTCACCACCCAGAGGATGGAGGCTCATCTGGTGCAGAAGGAAAGACACTACGAGGACAAAATCAAGGTAAGTGCCTGAGAGTTAGACATCAAAGTGGATAACCCCTAGAAACACATTTCCACAAAGCACTATTGAGTGATATGTTGGATCTGTCCAATGTGCTGCTGGACGCCTTATTTTCTATTTGGGATTAATAAAGTTGCTACTCTAGTAGTAAAGTCTACTCTACTCTACTCAACTCTCCACTCTGCCATGTACATTTTGTGGACGAAAAAGTCTGAAAAGGTTTCAAAAATGCACTAATCTGCCTGTCTGACTGTTTCTGTCTTTTCATCTGTTTGTCTGTGTGGAGGTTCTGGAGGCCCAGATGAAGGCGGACCTGGCTGAGAAGGAAAGCCTGGAGAACAAACGGGCCCAGCAGGAGGAGGAGGCCCGCGAGAAGTGCAAACTCATCAGCGAACAGAAAGCGGTCAGTTGGTACACACACACATGCAGAGTCACTCACACAAACACATTTTCATTCACAAAGACACGGCACTGAGTTCTTCTTCTCCTCCTCCCCTAAATAACTCATTCTCAATGACACACAGACTTGATTACGTTCTTCTTAGTGGGGGGGCACAGGCACAGGGCGGTAAGCCCTCCACATTTGGGCTTGCATACTCATGAGGACCCAGGTTCGAGTCCGGCCTGGGTCATGTCCCAACCTTACCCCATCTCTCTCCCACTCATTTCTAGTCAGCTCTTCACCGTTGCTGTCGAATAAAGGCATAACAGCCCCAAAGAAATGTGGTAACACTTTATTTTAGGGATACATCTATTAGCACTAATACATACAATATTAATGCCTTTGTAAGTAACTTGTAAGGCATGTACTAAGCAAAATAAGACAGTTGTTAAGCATGTATTCACAAATGTCTTGTTTATGCCCAATTAGGGATTTATTACCAATATAACCTTAGTAAGGACCTAGTAGACCTAGATTTCTATTTATGAGTAAGCAGTAAGGGCCAGAATACAATGTGTATAAGCTCCTGGTACATTGTGTGAACAAACCCTGAACAGTGTGAAAACAGATGTGGAATAAGGGTCCCTATTCTAAAGTGATGCATTGCTCAGCCCAGATGGCCTAGGGCCCCCGCACTACCTAGGGCCCCCACACTACCAAGGGATCCCACTCTACCCACACTCCACCCTCGGGAGGCAAAGTGTAAAAATGTTGCTGACCCTGCATTAGTCTCATTAGGTACATTGACCTCACTTACTCTACTTAAGATATTAGAGTGTAAATGAAAGCACTATATAGCAAGGATTGGACGTAAACTTCTCAATGACGGTAGGTGGTGAGATGTCATTTTTTCATACATCAATTAGTTTTAATAGTAAAAACCCTACAATAAATGCAGAATATAACGATGAGTAATAGTTAAGAGGCGAAACTAAGCTATTCATTTGTGATATATGAGTTAATGTTTGAAAAACTTAGCTCCAAGAAGTGCACTGCATAATGGGAACGCCCTTAGTCAGAAATGCAATAAATGGCCAATGATGCAATGATAATATTTCTGTTGTTACGTTCATGGCAAATTGTTTGGATAGCATCTACATTTCACAAGTGAGGGGAGGAGCTAAGAACGTAGGCTCAGAGCTGGGTAGGTTGTCTGTTGGCCTAGATTGCGTACCCATCATGCACTGCACTTCTTGAAGCTAATATTCTCAAACATTAACTTAATTATCACAAAAGAATAGATTAGTTTTGCTTCAAAACTATTATTCTAATGTTCTGCATTTATTTTTGGGGTTTTTACAATTTAAACTAAGTGGTACATGAAAAAAATTACATCTCACCAACCCACCGCCATCGAGAAGTGTACGTTCAATCCTTGCTATATATAGGCTCCTGTTACCATCCATACAAAATTGTGAAAAAGAGGAAACTAGATGATTCAGCTCATTAATTCGTAATCATTTAATCTACCCTTACAGTTTGTCGATTGTGGGGGCTAGGTAGCGTGGGCCTGGGTGGTGTGGGGGCCCTAGGTAACGAGGGGGACTTTGGTAGTGCGGAGGCCCTGAGCCATCTGGGCTGACCAATGCATCACTTTAGAATAGGGACCCTTATTCCGCATCTGTTTTCACACTGTTCAGGGTTTGTTCACACAGTGTGTCGGGAGCTTATACACATTGAATTCTGCCACTTACTACTTACTAATAAATAGAAATATAGGCTTACTGGTCCTTACTAAGGTTATATTAGTAATAAATCCCTAATTGGGCATGAACAAGACATTTGTGAATACATGCTTAACAACTGTCTTATTTTGCTTAGTACATGCCTTACAAGTTACTTACACAGGCATTAATATTGTATGTATTAGGGCTAATAGATGTATCCCTAAAATAAAGTGTTACCATAAATGTATTTTAAAAAGTTCCTCTGTCCACATTTTGCCTAAGAAAAGTCTACTGAATCTTTCTGTCCTCTGAATCTCCTTCTGTCGTCACCTGAAAATACTTTTCCAAACAGGCTTTAGTTAGTTTTGGCTTTGCTTTCCACTTCGCTCCACCTGGCTAGTCTGCGTGTTTGACTGCAGATTTGCTGGATTTGTATTGGAGGTTTTAGTGTTGTTTGTGTTCTTGAGCCACAGAACTACATAGTTTGTGAGAGACTGGCTTAGTGACAGTAGACTAGTGTCAAAGAGCCTTCTTAGTTTGATCGTATGTGCTTTGTAAAAGAGGGACCACAGCTGGTGACAGTTGGCTAACAAGAGCACAAGGAGGAAAAGAACAAAGCTGATTTGTGCATTCCCTTTAGTCCATGTAGAACTCGACCTAAAGGCCTGATCAATTAATCAGTTGAGTGAGCATGCAGATTGTAAACAGTGTGCCCCCCTTGCGCAATAGCAAAAAATGAAATGCATCAATTATCATCCGAGATGGGATCCTCTTTACCAACTTGTGCAGCCTCCCGAGTCTCGGCAGACACTAAATATTTTAACATCAGTTAGTGCCTTACTGCCATAATTAGCCTCTGAATAATGGATAGTCTGCAGTGGCGGGATTATAGCATGTGTTTATATGTGCAGACTTCTGTGTCTGTGTGTATATGCATGTATGTGTGTGTGCACATGTGTACGTATGTGTCCGTAGGAATCTACTGCTCTGTGTTGCAGGAAAATTAGATATTCATAAAAATATGAATATTATATCAACACAATAAACAAATATGCAGAGCTTGCTGAAGTATGTCTATGTCAATGGGGAATGGGGGAGATGCTGTCTAATGTTGTTCTCTCTGTCCTCTTGTCTCTTATGCAGACCATCAATGCCATGGACTCCAAGATGAAGAACCTGGAGCAGCGTATTGCAGAGCTCTCAGAGGCCAACAAGCTGGCCGCCAACAGCAGTATCTACACTCAGAAGAATATGTGAGTGGCTCTATCTGTCCCTAGCCCCGTCCTTCATTTTTGTCTCGCTTTATACGTGCATCTCTCTCTCTTGTTCTGTTCTCTCTGTCTTTCTATTTGGATCTGACTGCCTCACGTAATCTCTCACTGACTTGCTCCCTGACTTGTGCTCTCTGTATTTCTTTCTCTCTCTTTCTGACTTTTTGTCTCTGTCTCCCTCTCCGTCTTTCTGTCTCTGTCTTATTCTCTCTCTCTCTCTCTCTCTCTCTCTCTCTCTCTCTCTCTCTCTCTCTCTCTCTCTCTGCTCTCTCTCTCTCTCTCTCTCTCTCTCTCTCTCTCTCTCTCTCTCTCTCTCTCTCTCCCCCCTCTCTCCCTCTCCCTCCCTGCACTTATTAAAACCTTGTAGTAAGCCATTACTCTTATTCCCCAACACTAACGTGCCATAGCTGATGTAGATGCTCCCAGACAAATGGCAGCTCTGGCCTTGCCTGTCCACAAACCCCTAATGGTGGCCAAACCCCTAATGGTGTTATACCTACGCATTTAATATTGAGTGAACAGCGCACATAACCACTCGCTGTTGGCCAAATGCATTTATCTAATGCGATTCATATGCCTCTACCAGAGTGCTTTGTCGATGCTTCTTAGCACATGTGACATTTGACCCGAGCAAGTGTTAGCGTCGTGTTCTTTGGACGTCTGCCGTATGTTGTCCATTTAGCGGAGACATGGAGGTCCCACCTCTTAGCCACCCTCCAACCCTCTCTCAGGCCATGTCTGTCCACCTCAAGTGCCATGGTCATGAGCACGTGTGCCAATGTTAAAGCTATGACCCTTTTATAATCACCGGCTCACACCCAGGAGAGTAGCAAAAGTCTGCCGTGCCATTAAACAGCCCAGCTCTCCTCCTCCTCCTCCTCCTCATCCAGTCAAAGCTGTGCTGCTTGCACGGATGCGATGGGGCTGCTGTCTATATTTTATAGCGCTGGTTATGAGAGGAGCGTGGCTGCTCCTGCTCCTGCTCGCACTGCTACTGCTGCGGGGCCTGCCTTGTGTTTCACATGCAAGGCGGGTGGTGACTGCACCTCCAGCGCTAGACCCCTTTTTATGAGCTCGCACCCCAAGGGAGAGCTTCCGAGCAGAAGCTCAGCTCCTCATGAAAGCCCGCAGTCTGTGTGTGAGAGAGAGAGAGAGAGCGAGCGAGCGAGCGAGAGAGAGAGAGAGAGAGAGAGAGAGAGAGAGAGAGAGAGAGAGAGAGAGAGAGAGAGAGAGAGAGAGAGAGAGAGAGAGAGAGAGAGAGAGAGAGAGAGAGAGAGAGAGAGAGAGAGAGAGAGAGAGAGAGAGAGAGAGAGAGAGCGAGCGAGCGAGCTGGGCCAGTATTTTCAGAAGTCAAGACTAGAATTGCTGCATGTGTGTGTGCGTGCACAGTGAGCGCGTGTGCGTGCATATTGAAATAAAAAGTTGAATGTGTGCTCTATGCCTCTGTGTGGAATAGCATAGAAAGTTGTGTGTTTTCCAAGTTGTTAAAGTAAAGTGTAGTTGTGTGCTGGGAATAGAAATGGTTGCATGAGCTGATGGGATTTGGCATGGGAGAGAATGAAGAAGGCAAAGAAATACATTACGGTTTTAAAGCACAAGCTGCAGCGTAGACGTGTAAATGTCAGCGCTGAATGTTTTATTCTTCTCCCCCCTGAGTGACATTTTTATAATTCATACAGTTTCTGATGGGTGTTTTTTATTATTTCACCCCCTACTGATGTGACTACTACATTAATTTGCTGTGTATTTGTCTCCAAGTAGCGCAGTTTTGTCGAAGATCAACCTTTTCTGTGTCAGGTGTGAACACGTGTGTTTGTATTCATATTCATGCCGGTCAGAGCTCCATCGTCTTTTTTTCATATTTGCACAAGTGGAGATGAGATGACTCCATCCTTTTTTGATAAGGATAATACAGTCTGTAATGGGTGAGTGCAGGTGTTCGCGTTGAGTTATATCACATATGTGGCTACACATGTATGTGTATGGCTTGGTGTGTATGAGGATAGGTGGTTTGTATACATGGGTTGGAATGGTGTGTGTGTGTGTGTCTACAGGATATTTGCACGAGATGTTCTATTTGGCGTAGGCAACAACAAGCTGAAACAGTAGGGTAAAAAGCAATGCTTTATTGATAAGATAACTCGCACCCTGTTTGAGTGAGTGCTTGTTTTTGTTTCTACTCTGTGTCCCATCCAGGAAAGCCCAGGAGGAGATGATCTCGGAGCTCCGGCAACAGAAGTTCTACCTGGAGTCCCAGGCGGGCAAGCTGGAGGCCCAGAACGCCAAACTGGAGGAGCATCTGGAGAAGCTGACCCAGCAGGAGCAGATCAAGAAGACCAGGCTCATCGAGCTGGAGACAAGGCTCAGAGAGGTGAGGGGACGGAGGGCTGGATGGATTGGCTGATGGGGATGAATTGATGGATAAATACTTCAATGGATGATAGATACCTGGTAGATAGATGGATGGATCTATGCAATATGCCTTGCAGAAACAAGAAATACACACCTGTAAAGGCGCACACACACACACACACACACACACACACACACACACACACACACACACACACACACACACACACACACACACACACACACACACACACACACACACACACACACAGATAGATTTATGGGATTAGTTGATGGATGGATGGATGGATGGATGGATGGATGGATGGATGGAGATGAGCTAATTAGTAGGCTGGCGGATGGGTGGATGATTGATTAAAAGGCAGATAGACTGATGTGTTGGGCATGTGTTGTGATTTTAAAAAGAGTGAACATAGTTTATTGGCAATCAATGGTGTGAGCCAACAACTAACAAACAATGAGTTAAATTACAGGCTTTTGTGTTACATCCATACATTAGACTGTTACAACCATCTACTGGGGTGCAGTATATAAACTTAAGAGCAAAATTGTGCATCAATGAATGGACAGACAGACAGACACACAGACACAGAGAGGTAATTGGTAGATGGGTGGTTGGATTAAAAGACAGATTGATGGATGGTGGGTGGGAACTGGGTAGAAAGATAATTGCATTGATTGATAGATGTAACTTTGGACAAATAGGCACTGTTTGAGACAGGCTATCTTCAGCGGACTTGGGTCAAGAGAGACTCGTTTAGAAACAGGCGGTGCAAGTTTAAAGAGCAGGAGAGACGGATATAGAGATAGATGGACAGCTGGTTTAAGAGTATTAGAAGTAGATAAATCGGTGAGGACTGACAGAACCATCTTCACAAATGGATGAATGAAGACAGCTGAGCAGGGTGGATGGAAAGGTAATGAGATAGATATACGGCAATGGTGCTAGCACACATGCTCAGTGGACCTTGAACGCTCTGCTCAAAGTGTGTGTGTATGAGAGAGACAGACAGACACAGAGAGAGAGAGATTCAGAGGAAGACAGAAAAAGACATTTGTTTTACTGAGTGAAAATTGCTGAGCAGGCTTCCAAGAGATGGCATTCAGGCATGATGTGGGAAAAAAGTGATTTGTCAGAAGCAGAGAGATGAGGAAGGCAGGCTATACGTGCGATACTCAGAGGTGGCATTCATTCACTCATTTATGTGTTGGCACTTTTTGCAGCTGGGGCGTGAGTATGACTAATCTGATGGCGCTCACGTGCCGCATGTGTTGTTGACGCAGATCAGCCTTTAGATTTCTCTTTTGTTCAATTTGCTGCATTTTGTTGATGTGATGAATATAAATGATGATGACTTAATTCGTGAAAGCATTCCTAGTTTGCAACATCTTTTCACACCTGCCTAAAACTTTTGCACAGTACTGTATTTTTTACTTGGGAGCTTTTTTTGTAACTGGAGTGTGAGAGTGTGCGACTAATGTGACAGCGCTGTCGTGACCCGTGCTGACGTTTGTGTTGACGCAGATCAGCCAGGAGTGTGTGACAAATGTGACGCCACTGACGACGTGTGTGTGTGCGCGCGAGTGTGTGTGACAACTTTGGCATCGCGCTCCACACGTTTTAGTTGCAGCTGAAAGTTGAATGTGACTAGGATAGGAATGTGACGACACTGACATGGCACTATACGAGTGTGTGACTGACGTGTGTGTGTGTGTGCGTGTGCGTGTGCGTGTGTGTGTGTGTGTCTCGCTGACGCAGATCGGTCTGGAGCACGAGGAGCAGAAGCTGGAGCTGAAGCGCCAGGTGACGGAGCTGACGCTGTCGCTGCAGGAGCGCGAGTCGCAGATCAGCGGGCTGCAGGCGGCCAGGCACGCCCTGGAGAGCCAGCTGCAGCAGGCCAAGACCGAGCTGGAGGAGACCACCGCCGAGGCCGAGGAGGAGATCACCGCTCTCAGGGTGAGCCAGCCGGGAGGGGACACGGGAGAGGGCATAGGGGAGGACATGGGAAGCCTGGCCAAGCTGCTTTGTTGAGATCTCAAATGGCAGGCTTCGTTTAAGTCTAAATCTAACCTAATGAAAGATTTTCTAGGTTCAAACTTTCTACAGTCTCTGACCTAATCTCGATTTAAGAAATGGCTGAGTGTGCTACAATCAATGAGGACTCCAATGATGTTTCCTCTGACATAGCTACCAGTTGGGCCAGTGACAGAAACCTGCCCCATCGAGCGGCTGGAAATGCTCGAATTAGATTGTCTCTTAATAACTTTGATATATCCGAGCTAGCCCTCTTGCCCAGACTGAATATGTTGCAGAACTTTGTACAGTGTCCCGGACGAGTGGGCGGGCCAGGTGACGGCATGGGGTGGTGGAGGGGACATGGTGATGGAGGTGTTGGCAAATGGTGTGTGTGTTTTGTCTCTCTTGCAGGCCCACAGAGACGACATCCAGCGCAAGTTTGATGCTCTGAGGGAGAGTTGCTCGGTATGCCCCACAGTTTTTTTCTATGTAACCTGCAGAAACTAATACACACCTGTAAACACACACACACACACACACACACACACACACACACACACACACACACACACACACACACACACACACACACACACACACACACACTGAATGGCCACTTAACAGGTAGGCCTATAATTTCATAACCGAATGGGAACACTTAAGGAGGCCGGTGGAGCGAAGCAAAGTGATTGAAATGAAAAGTATATGCAATTTAATAGAGGGGGACTTCAAAGAGAGACAGAGAGAGAATTCAATTAATCAAATGGGATTTAATTTCCCTGAAGCCCGCAAGTTTTTAACTAAGTTATAGAGTGCAGTATAGCTGGGGGGCAGAAAGAGATCAAGGAAGAGAGGGAGAAAGAGACAAGAGAGGGGCTCTCTATTGCTTGCTCGCTCGTGTCTCTCTCTCTCTCTCTCTCTCTCTCTCTCTCTCTCTCTCTCTCTCTCTCTCTCTCTCTCTCTCTCTCTCTCTCTCTCTCTCTCTCTCTCAGTCTCTCTCTCTCTCAGTCTCTCTCTCTCTTTGTCAGGGGGCCCCTTTAGTTCATAGCTGTCCCTGAAGGGGTTCACTAGCTGGGCATGGGGTGCTGGTCTTAGCCCTGGTGCTCTGTTCCCTGAGTTTCAGTGAAACAGGGTGGGCTCTGTCCTCTACCCGACAACTACAGTGGGTTTGGGCAGTAGATCACTAGGCTTACCCAGCATTACCAGCCCATGAACTACTGGGTCAGGGGAACAGGATTTGAGTGTGGCCGAGAGAGAGTGTCTGTGTGTGTGGGTTGCTTCTCGTGTATGAGTGTTCTCTGTGGTGAGTCACACAGACAGCTCTGACAGGCTATAGGAATAGAGTAGGCCGTACCCACGAAAGGACATTGTGTGCGTGCGTGTGTATGTGCATGTGTGTGTTTACGTGCATGTGTTTGCATGTGTGTACGCGGGGGTGTGTGTGTGCGCGTGTGCGTGCGTGCGTGTGCGTGTGAGCGAGTGTGCGTGAGTGTGTATCTGCGTGTGTGCATGTGTACAGCTGTCCTGTCAGCTCTGCTCCTGCATCACAGAAGCCACTTTGGCATCCTGAGCCCTCAGCCTTCTGGCTTTGGCAGCGTCACGTGACCCGGAGAGCAATGTCTGCCCACTTGCTCTAATGCAGCGCCGGTGCCAACATCTGTCCCGTGCAGCTTACTGGCTGCTGCTGCTGCTGCTGCCACTGCTGTTCCCATAAGCCGTTTACCAGACAGTAAAAGCCAATATCGGTGGCCTTAGACCGACAGTTGCCGTTTGGATATTAAGCGTCACTCTGCTGCATCATCGGCGCCTTGTTTTGACAAGCCGTCTACTCTAGAGCCAGGCAGTGGGGTATGTCTCTTTCCATAGCTATCAACAGCTCTCTCTCTTTACATAGCATATCAAGGGCTATCTTCATTTTATCTGTCAGACTTGTCTTGGATCGTCACAGGTTGTGCACTGTTTGCATGTAAGTTTTCTTTCCTCATGCACTTCCCTTAAATTTGCTCTATATTAGTAAGGAAATTCAGATTATCTCGTTCTAATATAATGATGCAGTCATCAAGTAATGCAGATGCTTCTTTGGCAGTAGAGGTCTGTTGGCATATTGCCCTCTAAATTATGTCACTCTCAGAGTGTTGAAATTGTTTTTTTTTTGTCCTTTGCCAATCACAAAACCATGAAGGTTATAATGTAATGTTTTTGCTGATAAGCAGGCAGTGTTGGTGAAATGAGTGAGTGCCTTTATGTTGTATCCTGAGTCATCAATTTTGAGAAGAATGTTTTCTAAACTCTGTAGCAGTAAGGGTTGACTTTGCTTTATTTGCTGGTGTGCGTGTGTGTGTGCATGCGTGCCTGCCTGCCTGCCTGCCTGCCTGTCTGTGTGTAGTGGGAGAGAGAGATGGACTATGTGCATAGTTGGTTCTCGCCCTCTGAAGTGTATGTGTTTACATGGGTTTCCCATTTGTAAACATTACTGTCTGCGTGCACAGACAGGGGTCCCTCTTCAACCTCTGATTGTTGGAAACTGCCGTCACTCAAAAATGAGCTCACCCGGTTGGCTGCTTAGCATCTTTCCCCTCCTCACAGCGTGGATGTTTGTAAATGGGGAATCCATCAATGGTTGGCCGTCTCTCCATCAGGTAATAACGGACCTGGAGGATCAGCTGACGCAGCTGAGTCAGGAGAATGCCGAGCTGAACCGCCAGAACTTCTACCTGTCCAAGCAGCTGGACGAGATGAACGAGGACCGCGAGGAGCGCATGCAGCTCAGCCAGGACGTGGACCGCCTACGCCGCGAGGTGGCCGACCGAGAGATGCACCTCAACAACCAGAAACAGGTGACCTGAACTACCATGCAACACTATAGCTGCCTAACTCTCAGCCTTTAATGTTGCGCAGTCGAAACGCACAGAAGGAGTTACCAAAGAGGCTTGAGACAAGAGGGCTTACTCACGTCATAACAGCGTAGTACGAAATGATGGCGAGGGGAGTACGGACATTTTATTCTTCTTCTACGGTCAGTATTGGAAGCATCAGGGAACACTTCCGCGGGGGTCGGAGTGTGGAACAGGTCATAGGACAGCGTGAATGTTTGTCAGCTGTCCTTAATTACCCCCAGCAATTACTGCTGACCAACAGCTGCCGTTAATTTGGCCACAAATTATCCATCATGGTGTCGCCCCCACTGACCATGCGCAAGGGAGTACGGAAATTGTATCCATCGCACCCACTGACCAATGACCATGCGCAAGGGAGTTAATTTTCCAACCACCCGTGTCCTCAGGCAACGTCCCCGTACTACACCGTGGCCAATGCATTTCCCCCCGAGAGATTGTTATTCTGTTGAGCTTCTTTGGTGTTACTACGCCTGTCTTTATAGTACACAGTTTCCACAGCGTAGAAAAAGCGACGTTTCAATTTCTGCAACCGAACTTTGTTTCATGTCACTGGTCATATAAAAAGGCAGAGATTAGTGTTAAAATTGTATGAATGGCAAAAAAATCCTACATTTTAATCCAAGTCATTGTTTCCCAAAGCTTGTTTGTAATGCAGTGTTTTAGCCATTGCAGAGATATGGCGTGGAATTATATAATTTAGGCATACAGTAGGTATGCAGTGGAGCATTTTGGGATGGGAACCCTCCAGACCTCAGCTGGCCAGAACCATAATGAACTAAATTAGTCACACCTGTGCTCAACTGCTCTCACAGGTGTTACTAATTCAGTTCAATTGGCTTTGGTATGGAGGGGAAGCCAGCTGTTCATGTACAATGGTGAGTACAGGAGGGATTCAACCACAGTTTTGTGTCATAATGGCCAAGCAAAGCCAAGTCACAGCGACACCTGCTATGCTGCTAAAGTTGACATTGGCTAAACCGTTTGACTGTAAGGTTTTGTGTGTGTATGCTCATGGGTTTTTGTTTGTATAATCATGCCTTTGCTTGTGCGTGCGTGCATGTGTGTGTGTGTGCGCTTGTCTGTGTGTCCCCAGAGTAGAACATCTAGACTCTGCAGACGTTTGTGTGTGTGTATGTGTATGTGTATATAGTAATGGGTTTGTGATTTTCTCATTCCTGTGTGTGTGTGTGTGTGTGTGTGTGTGTGTGTGTGTGTGTGTGTGTGTGTGTGTGTGTGTGTGTGTGTGTGTGTGTGCGTGTGCGTGTGCGTGTGCGTGTGCGTGTGTGTGCGTGCGTGCGTGTGCGTGCGTGCGTGTGTGTCCCCTGAGTAGAACATTGAGACCCTGAAGACGACGTGCAGCATGTTGGAGGAGCAGGTGGTGGAGCTGGAGAGCCTGAATGACGAGCTGCTAGAGAAGGAGAGGCAGTGGGAGAACTGGAGAGGAGCCCTGGAGGACGAGAAGCACCACGCAGAGAGACGCACACAGGACCTGCAGAGACTACTGGACAACGAGAAACAAAACAGGTACGCATGCGTACACAGACACACACACACACACACACACACACACCAGGCGAGAGGTGCACGCAAGTGACTTTGTTTGGTATTAAGTTCTCAAACCTGCATGGGAGCATATGATGGACATTCAGTGCTGAAATCACCGTCAAAACAGAACAGGTACTCACACAACAGTTACACACACACACTCTACACAGACACACATGCACGCACGCACGCACACAGACACACACACACACACACACACACACACACACACACACACACACACACACACACACACACACACACACACACACACACACACACACACACACCTATACACATACACACCTCTATCTCTGACTGCTAAACAACTGTGGGAGACACTTCTGTACACACATAAACACACCTGCATTGACTACAACCAAGAGACCCCCACCCCCTCTGAGCTGATATATAAACAAACACACACACACACACACACACACACACACACACACACACACACACACACACACACACACACACACACACACACACACACACACACACACACACACACACACACATTTTTCTCATGAGGAGAAAAAACACAACAAATTTTACTCCATTATACACCTATAATGAGATATAATACGGAAATCTTGAAGCTTGAATCTTGAATCTATCTCTGGCTGCGTCAACACCTTACCTGTGCCTGGTGGAGCCAGCTCAGCCAAGAGAATAATAGATGTGTATAAGAGATAATAGATTTGCACACTCACACAGGCATATTTCTGTAGCTCAAGCAGGAGCAGAGCAAAGCACCAGAGACTTGCCAGGTGAACGATTTTGCTAAATGTGCAGAGCCCGGCAGTTTCTCTACCGATGCAATCCCACGCTGCCTTAGTCGCCTGAAGGAACCCTGACTCGGGTCTCCTGTTCACCGGCCTTTATATCGCTTTATCACCCAGTGAGCAGGCGCAACGTCTTCTGATTGGCTGAGCAGGTGTCCTTTATTCCCCGGTAGCAGGACACCTATGATGTCATGCGGGCGTGCGGGCGTCCAAGTTGCTTCTTCTCTAACTTTCTGGCGAAGTGCCGTTACTAGTTCTATCGCATCTGGTTGTCTAGTCAAGACCGCGTTGTTAGTTCTATCGCATCTGGTTGTCTAGTCAAGACCCCGTTACTAATTCTATCGCATCTGGTTGTCAAGTCAAAAACCCAGTCGTCAATTCTATTGCATTTGGTTGTCAAGTCACCAACATTCTGCGCGCGTCCTTACATGCCTCCGATAGAGGCGCGTCTCACTCGATTAGGAAGTGGTGCCCATGGCAACGTACCAAGCGCAGTGGTGAATCTACTTTCTCACGAAGCCTTAGATCAACATATTAATAAATTAATACTTAAATGCTGGTAACCGGGTGATAAGCGGAATAGCGGCCTTCGAGGTGTCCCGATATCAAGGGAAAATGGACTTGGCGAAGCGAATCGCTGTTTAGAACGCTCCGCCTCATCCATTATTTCCCTTGATTTCGGGACACCTCGTCGTCCGCTACTCCATACCTATTGCTTGCTCTGTTGCTTGCTTGCTTGCTTGCTTGCTTGCTCGCTCGCGGCTCTCGCTCTCTCTCTCTCTCTCTCTCTCTCTCTCTCTCTCTCTCTCTCTCTCTCTCTCTCTCTCTCACTGTAGTTTTGGCTGAATATGCCTACATTGATTTGGAATTATCTGAATGATCTTAAACTTGGTAATGAGTAATGCATTTTGATGTCTCTCCCTTTCATCTCCCTCCCCACCTCCCTCAGATAGATTAGACCAAGACTGAAGGATTTTGGCTGATTTGTCTACTTTCAAGTAATGGATCATATTAAATTGTTTGATGGGCAATTGTTT
>NC_085867.1:54413662-54478662 GCF_034702125.1 Engraulis encrasicolus
TATTGGTGCTATTTGTTCATCGCCCCTCTGCAGTGTTCTCTGTGAATGTGGAGGATGGTGAAGCCCATGTAATGAGATTTCATTTTATTTCATCATGTAATGAGGAGTATTTAATTATTCTAAATTATGATCTAGGGTTATCTCTATGTCTATAAACTTAAGGGTTAACTAGTCTTGCTTAACCCTCTCTCTCTTTTCCCCTCCTCTCTTTAATCCATTGTTTTTTTTTACCACAGGCTGTTTACGCTCACGAGAAGGTGAAAATGGAGGGAACCATATCCCAACAGACCAAACTCATCGACTTCCTGCAGGCCAAAATGGATCAGCCCAGCAAGAAGAAGAAGGTTAGACTCTCTCCCTCTCTGTCTCTCTGTCTGTCTCTCTCTCTCTAACTCAAACATGGGCAAAACAAAACAGCAGTCTCCCCAGGCCCACCGGCCTCCAGTCCACCCAGGTCCACTTCAGCTCATTAAGGATCTCGTTAATGATCAGGGGCCGTCCAGTGGGCACCAAGTCTCCCCCGGCTTCTTGATAAAAATCCATATCTAATTATGTCACCAGCATATATATTAGGAAAAAGCGGAGGGAGGGCTCGGAGCACCTCTATCCTCTCTTCTCCCCTGCTGGCCACAGTGCCGACGCAGCGTTTCCTCTCTCCCCCCTCCATTTCACTCACTCAGCAGGAGGTGGGCACTGGCTCCTCACGGAGGCGGAGAGGAGGAGGAGCACATGATGGAGGTAAATGGAGGCTTTTACACGGCTGGTGAGGAGAGGAGAGGAGAGGAGAGGAGGAGCACCTGCTTTTGCATTGCTAGGCAGGAGAGAAGAGAAAAGAGAAGAGAGGAGAGGAAAGGAGAGGGGGAGTGCCTGATTGTGTTAAATGTAGACTTTTGCATAGGCGGTCAGGGTAGGATAGAAGGGAGAATGGCCCAAGGTCCCCACTGCAATCAGGATGTCAGGCTGCATATCTCTTGGAGAGCCATGCAGGGGAGAAAAGTAATAGTGTGCTTATGGAAAGTGTGTAGGGGTAAAAACCCTACAGACCCATTACTTTAGCCTTTTCACTTTAGACTTGAGCACATTTTTCCCACTTGTTTGATTACTTTTTTAAAAAGCTTTTGTGTGGCTTTTTAGCCTTAGTAGTGCGATGTAACGAGGGGGGATAGAGATTGGGAGAATTGGGTTGGTGAGGAAATAACTACAAACTGTACTCTAACCCAGATCCTCATACGGTATGTTTGTGTGTACGGCACCAAACTACTTATTAAACCAGGGCCCCTATCAGAGTGGGGCAGTGGTGACTGTTGGGATGAGATAGCACACCCTGTGGCTGGAGGGAGCAGAGGGTCAGAGGTTCAAATCCACCAACTGTCACTATGCTGCCCTGGCCATGGTACCATTTACAGTGCACACACTACTCCCCCTGGGTGGCATTTCCATGGCTTCCCCCTGCTCACGTGTGTGATGTGTTACATGCACTGATGTATACTATATGGACAGCATGCTTCTGTTGTATTCCATTTATCGCCGGGGTGGGGAACCTTTTTCATGCGAGGGGCCACTTCAAATTCATCCGAGGGCCGTAAAAGGCCTCCGAAGGCCGTATTATGAACACAAACCAGGATTTACCCCTGCACTTTAGGCCTATATTAAAGGCAGCTACCTTTAAAACAGTCCCCACCTTCTCTAGGACCCCTGAATATAACTTAATTGTATTGCAAATGTAATTTCTAATATTCCTTTACAAAATATGTCATATTTCATGTGAAGCTGCATGACATTAAAATCATATCGGGGGCCGGATAAAACAACCTCAAGTGCCGCAAATGGCCCTCGAGACAGAGGTTCCCCACCCCTGATTTATCGGTTTTAAAGCATCCGCGATTGATCTGTGAGGATTCTTCCTCCCTAATTCATGGAAGTGTACCTTAGCAATGCTGAGAAAACGCGCTGATAGGACGACAATTGTGTTTGATTGTCAATCAAAAGAATTCTAAAAGAATTCCAACTGTCAATCAAATTCACTAACAATGCTCGTTGGTCAAACAATCAATAGTTTTTACGGCCTGTTCACAACGTCCGAGTATCCATTTTATTGTCTAACCTCCCGTTTTATTCAATGGTACCTTGGAAAAGCACATTTCAAAGGTGATTTTCTCATTTGCAAATGAGATGTTGAATGGGGAAAAGTCCCCCAAAAGTTGTTGTGCCTAGGCTCACTGTGAGGAAAGGCAGGGCATCAGTAAATGCTCCTGCTGCCCCGAATGGACTAATAACCAGGGTTCCCACTGGTGCTTGAATTCCTTGAAAATGCTTGAATTTCAATTAAGTGTTTTCAAGGTTGTGAAAATGCTTTAATTTTTGGTGAAGTTCTTGAAAAGCCTTGAAATTTGTGTCAAAAATTGTTCAGGTACGTCAAAAATCTGAGGGAGTGAGATGACAGATGGGTTTTGCCTTTCCACGCCCTAAAATTGATGAGAATGCAGGAAATTGCATCTTAAAAACACAACATGTTCTGGGAGAAGACCCCCACAACCCTTCCCGCGACTTATTGAAAGGTGCTGGAAAATTCAAAATTGGGTGCTTGAAGGTGCTTGAAAAGTGCTTGAATTTGTTCATGAAAAAGGTGTGGGAATCCTGAATAACCGACCGGTTTGTGTGTTTGTTGTGCCAGGGCATCTTTGGGCGTCGTCGCGAGGACATGATTGGTGCCAACGGTAATGGGTGTGGAGCAGTGGGCGGCGCCCCCATGCAGCCGGCGGTGCCCATGCCCTACGGAGACATGAAGGTGGCACTGGACAAGGAGCGCGCCCGCTGCTCAGATCTGGAGGAGGCCCTGCAGAAAATGAGGATAGAGCTGCGATCGCTACGAGAGGAGGGTGAGGAGACTGCAAAACACACACACACACACACACACACACCAGGGGCGCCGCCAGAAATTTTGGGCCCTATGAAAGATTTGAATGTTGGGCCCCCTTAAGGGCCCCTGTCAGTGCTTTTGGGCCCCCTTAAGGGCCCCTGTCAGTGCTCGGGCCCTTAGAATCTGTAACACCTTTCCCCCCCTAGCGGCACCCATGCACACACACACACACACACACACACACACACACACACACACACACACACACACACACACACACACACACACACACAAGATGAGGATAGAGCTGCCATCACTACGAGAGATGGGCGAGGAGTCGGGCTGTAACAATACACCCAACTCACGATTCGGTTCATATCACGTTTTTTGACCTACGGCCCCACGATGTCTGAAATGTATTTCATTTGAAGCTTGGAAGCACCATCACATCCTATGGTTGTTTTCTGGACAGAAAGATAGCAAAACTTTGAAGGGGCGTATCACGATACCACCTCCTTACATCACGATACAGTGAGTATCGCGATTTCTCGGTTCGATCCAATATTGTTACAGCCCTGTTGAAATGCCAGGTTTCTGTGATATAAAAAATGGCAGAAAGACAAATAATTTTGCAACTTTTTCCGCTTTAATCTAAACTATTATCTATGAACTATTATCCTAACATTTGAACGGGGTGTGTAGATTTTTTTATCGCCACTGTATACACACTCTTACGAGATATATGTTGTCTCTCTCCTTCTATTTCTATCTCTCATGCATACATATACACCCACACTCTTCTACCTAACCTCTCACGCACACTCACACGCCCATACACACTTAAAGGGACACTCCACCCATTTTGCATTAGGCTTTCCATTGATAGACACCCAGTCATACTTTTGAATGGTCTTTCAAAAATCTCTCAATTCCCCCTGAGATTGGAGAAATCCACATTCATCTCTTAACACTTCCTATGTCAATGATGTAAAAATGGTCATTTTGCATCATCGACATAGGAAGTGTAAGAGAGGTGGATTTCTGTCGAGACTACAAGCCTTTTTCCCACCTTTTCAACCCCGCCCATAGGGGGTTGGACCTAATGCTCTATCAGACCTATCACAGATCAGTGTCCCAGTGCTTTTGAAATCACTGGCATTGAGGCTCCAGTAAGCAGTGTTGCCAGATTGGGCTGTTTCCCACCCAATTGGGCTGCTTGGGATGGCTGTCTGCGGGTAAAAATGGCATTTTACAGGAAAACTCGCCCAATCTTTCCCATCGACATCAATAGAATTGGGCGGGATTTAGTGCTTCCAGGCGGGTTTTGAGCATTTTTTGGGCTGGAAATCATCAGCCTCATCTGGCAACACTGCCAGTAAGTCACTGGCATAGCTGGAAAGGAGAAGCTGGAGCACACTGCAGCTTAGTTTTCAAGACTTTATTTTGTGCACACACCCGACCAACGTTTCGGTGTTGCTACACCTTCTTCAGAGTCAAATGATAGCAAGAGAGAGACACTTCAGGACTTGACATGCACAGGTGATCCCACTTGGTTTGGCTAAATTGGTCTCTTCTCATTGCAGGTAATTGACCCCACCCCCCAACACCAGGACAAGATTGCAGACAATTAGACAGAGAGGCTTTGTGGAAAGGCATTTTGGATTCATACTCTAAATTCAGTGGAGCCTCAGGGCATAAATGAGGAACACAATATGTCTTGATCTCTGTAACAAATTGTTCCAGCATCGCGGCTGTGGTCTTCTAATAATTGTAGCTGTGGTTTTATTGACAATGTTCTTTGTGTATTGTTTTTTTTTAATTTTTTATTTTGTTTTGGGAAGTTGGCAAGCTGTCTAATTGTCTACAATCTTGTCCTTGTGTTGGGGGTGGGGTCAATTACCTGCAATGAGATCAGACCAAATTAGCCAAACCAAGTAGGATCACCTGTGAATGTCAAGTCTTGAAATGTGTGTCTCTCTCTTGCTATCATTTGACTCTGAAGAAGGTGTACACAGAAACGTTGGTCGCGTGTGTGCACAAAATAAAGTCTTGAAAACTAAGCTGCAGTGTGCTCCAGCTTCTCCTTTCCAGTGATGTCTGTCCCACTGTGATGCACCTGCAAGCAGGGTTGCCAGATGAGGCTGATGATTTCCAGCCCAAAAAATGCTCAAAACCAGCCTAGAAGCTCAAAATCCCGCCCAAATCTATTGATTTCTATGGCTAAAATTGGGCGGGTTTTTCTGCTAAATGCCATTTTTACCCGCACACGACCATCCTAAGCAGCCCAATTGGGCGGGAAACAGCCCAATCTGGCAACACTGCCTGCAAGATGAGGGAGGGATGATGCAGAGTCCCAAATAACTGGGTGTGGCCTGTGGAACTTGAGCATTGCAGTGCATTATGGGGATTGTTGTCACAAATCCACAAGCACTAAAAAGTCATTTTCTGCCTTTTCTTGGCCAAGAAGGCACCAAATAAGAAATGTATGTTACTATTCTACTATATATATGACCCACTTTCAGTAACATATTCATGTCTCCACCGGTGGAATGCCCCTTTAACTTGCTGTTAGTCTGTCTCACACACATACACACGAACATCACACATAGCACTGTCATTGCACCCAAGTTCAACTCCAGTACAACTTGTACTCATTATCACAAAATGTTTCTCACCCACCTGGAAGCAAATAAATAAGGCTTTTTTTTGCCTCTCAGCATAACAATAAGCCTTACCTTCATAAATAGAATGCAGTTTGGTTATTAAACAGACACCAGCAATGAAGCAAAATATCTCCCGGAATCCAGCATTGCTGAAAGTTTACTGAACAGTGAAACACTGAACACTTGATACTTTGTCTAAAAGTACCCCAGCCCAAAAATAGCATTGGGTCCTTATTATACAGGTTATTAATGGCTGGAAAAGCTACAGGTAAACAAACAGGGGCATTGTGGGGAGAACAGAGGGCAGGGGGAAAAAAAACGTTACTTTCTCTTGGCAGTTTTCGGTGTTGTTTTAACAAATGCCGAGGCAACAGTGACAGTATTTCCCAATGGTTTTTTATTAGCAACTCCTGCTGGTGTGCGAGCGTCATCGGTCCGGAGTTGACCTTTTAAGAATTGGGGGAGCACGAAGTTAGATTTGATCAATGATGCTGCGAGTGTGCCATGAGCCATGAGCAAGCAAGCTTGTTAAAATTCTTGGGCCCCACAGCCACAGAGTCTGAGTCGACGCTAGAACTGAGCTGATGACTCACCCGAACCCACACACACACACACACACACACACACACACACACACACACACACACACACACACACACACACACACACTGCAGGCAGGTCTCCGTGGATGAACGGTAATTGGCAGTCGTGGTGTCTCCGAGGCAGGTTTCTGCTTCTCAGCCTGTGAATGAGACCATCTGCTTTTGAGACTCATCCTCTCTCTCTCTCTCTCTCTCTCTCTCTCTCTCTCTCTCTCTCTCTCTCTCTCTCTCTCTCTGTCTCTCTCTCTATATATATATATCTCTTTCTCTCTCTCTCTCGCTCTCTCTCGCTCTCTCTCTCTCTCCCTCCCTCCCTCTCTCTCTCTCTCTTTCTCTCTCTCTCTCTCTCTCTCTCTCTCTCTCTCTCTCTCTCTCTCTCTCTCTCTCTCTCATTTTCTTTTTATATACAGTATATGTTTATATTTGGTTTTTTTTTACAGGACAGTGAAGGATAGACAGGAAATGAGTGGGGAGAGAGACAGGGAGGGATCGGCAAATAACCCGGGCCGGAATCGAACCCAGGTCACTGACATAACAGTCTAATGCCCTACCATTACAGCCAATGTAGGGCCTCTCTCTGATTTTCTCTGTCTCTCTTCCTGTCTGCCTCTCTGTCTTTCTCCCCCCCCCCACCCCCTCCCTCCCTCTTCTGCTCCCTTAGCGGCTCATTTCAAGGCCCAGGAGCACGTGGCTCCCTCCACTCCAGCCAGCGCGCGGCAGCAGATCATCATGTCGGCCATCGTCAAGTCCCCCGAGCACCAGCCCAACCCCAGCAGCCTGCTGGCCCCCAGCTCCACGCGCCGCAAGGACCCCTCCACCCCCGAGGGTGAGTCTGGATCACAACACACCTGGCCAATGTGATCCTCAACACTTTACTCCCACAGCACACAATGAGAAGCCTATACACCTTAACCTCATCGCTTCACTTGACCATCCAACAGCATCCAACTCCCTATATCCGCCCCTGTCTGAATCACAACACACCTGATCATGGCCAGTGTACTCCACACCTTTCTATCCCATAACACTATGCCCTCACCTCACTATGGGAATTGCACTCCACTCTGAACCTTAAAGCAATACTGTGCCATTTTTGGAAATAAACTTATTTTGCACCTCTCCTTGAGTTAAATGAGTTTTACCCTTCTCCTGTACTTCCAGCTGTTCTCTGGCCTCATAGGATGTTAATTGCTAGCTTTGAGGTAAAATTTGCACTGCCATGCCCAGAGAACGGTTGGAAGTACAGGAGAAAGGTAAAACTCAATCATTGAAGTCAAGGGTAGGTGTAATATGACATATTTCCAAAAATGGCACAGAATCACTTTAACCTTTCCATCCCATCTCTTGACCATGGTCAGTGCAATCCTCACAGGCTTCATGGTCAGTGCCATGTTCATAGTGCACTTAGACACTTCACTGTATCAACCTACTCTCCCCCCATCAACACTTGAGGGTGGGGGGATACGGTGGCTCAATAGCTATGCCGCTGTACCATTACTCTGGGGACCCAGGTTCGGTTCGGGCCCGAGGTAATTTCCCAATCCTTCCCTATATCTCACTCCCCACTCGTTTCCTGCCTCTCTCTCTTACCGTCCTATCTCAAATAAAGCCATGAAAAGCTCAAAAAATATCTTTAAAAAACTGCACCACCTGCCAATTACAAAACTGAGGTGTCAATCCCGGGTTCAGGAAGCAAAAAGCCTCAAAAGGCACAAACTTAATCCAAACAGCTCTGATTCAGCTGATCATAATGAGTCCTCAAGACAGGTGGACGAGTTACTCTGTGACACCACCCGTCGAGTCTTGGAAGGAAACTGACAGGGTTTTTACTTTTGAACCTCGATTTTGACACCTGATATTTAAAAGTAGCCAGAACGCAGGACTCTCAACGTTTATAGTTTCTCTCCTGCAAGGTTACCGCAAAGACACTGGGTAAAAATATGTGCGCTGTATCAGTTTGGATGTTTATAGGTTTATAAACTGGAGCGGCACAGTTCTTCACTGTGCCGTCTCAGATTGAAAATGCCTCAAGACACCTTCACGCAGGTATGGCATATGAGAGGCAGTTATAGTAGATTTAAAAGACACCCCTCACCACATCCACCTCTTCTTGCAAGTCATATGATGCATTTCCATTCCCTCCCCCCCTGCCAGGGTGAGAGATTAGGCCATTTATTGGCAAAGTGAGCAGTGATGTCTGTGCTGATGAATGTGATGTGCTAGCCCTCCTCTTGAGATGGGCCTCAGCTTCTCAGCTGCCTCATTAAGAAGTCAGCAGCCATCCCTTTTACTGCAGCCTTAATACTGCACAACTTCACAGCAGGTCTGCCCTACAAGAGGCAAAGGGCAGCCGCTGCGGAGTTATTGGAACACTGAAAAGCATAGAACACCTTGAAGGTTCTCATACTACCCAGTCAAATGTTTTGTAGATGTGCAGTCATTCCTAACAGGGAGAAAAGTGAAGTGACACCCAGGGCCGCGTTATCCTATGGTGCAACCGGTGCAGCAGCACCGGGCCCCGCCACTAGAGGGGGCCCCGGACGTCGTGAGATTGGAAAATATGAAACGATATTTTGAGACAATCAATTGTATTTTTGATGCATTTCGCCATCCGTAGGCAAGCAGAGGCGCATATGCATATCTTGTCACCAGGCTAGACAGGCAGCTTGGGCCCCCCAAGACTGTAGCTGGGGAACACTAGTGGCGATTTGTTACAAGTGTTCTTTCTTTTTAATTTTCACGTGGCCCCCCTACTGAGCCTAGAATCGCCTCTGCATGCACGCAGGAATCGGAGGTCTTCGGAATAATCATTTCAGTCAGATGCTTCTGGTTGTGTGCAACCAGTGAAAACGGTGGTCAATATTTTTTGAGTTTGATGATGGGCTACTGTCTAAAAAAGATGTGAGAAACTCGGCGTCAGCACTTGCTTCAGATTGTACGGATAAACTTCAGCCCGGCATGGATTACCGCATTGAAGAGAAGGTTGGCAA
The DNA here is from genome assembly GCF_034702125.1 of Engraulis encrasicolus. Lineage (NCBI taxonomy): Eukaryota > Metazoa > Chordata > Actinopteri > Clupeiformes > Engraulidae > Engraulis > Engraulis encrasicolus. Next base: position 54,422,778 of record NC_085867.1, read on the forward strand.
CGTTAGTCATTTTTGTAATGCCAGTGTTATAATCGCTTTTTGTAATGGTTGCATAGCGATCATGGACTTGTGCAATCATGTAAGCTAAGCAAACAAGAGCACAGCACACCAACCTAACTTTATCTTATTCTATAGTCAAAACATGGGGAAATAAATAACGCACCCAACTGCGTTCGCGAAACAAAAGTCTTGCATGGCGCGGCGAGGATCACTTCTGAGGTGTTATTAAAAAATGTTCACAATAATGCTGCGTAAAGTGCACCAACCAGCACTCAAAGTTATGACAGTCTGACAACAACAGGGCAAGCCAAGGATTTAGCAAACACTAAAATGATATAGTCGCATTTTCCAAAAGCTCTGTTATGGCCATTTCCCTAAAGCACTGTAATAATGTCGATGCTCTGTCAGCGTAGCCTACATCGTTGCGTTCGGGTTTGTGTTCAGTTAAAACATGCCTGGGTAGCCTACCACTCGCAGATGTTCAGTTAGCAAGTGGCTCTTATCTGGAAGAAAAAAAACGTGTGTGATACATCCACATCTAAACATTACGAATTTGCACCGTAGTCTACTGTAATGATTGCATACAGTGTAATGCACCATCTAGATGAAAACCGCTGACTTCTTAATTGGTATATGGTAGACTACATTTTGAGGGGATTTCGTGACAGCTTCGCTTTGCAGTGGTTCGCTGCTAAGGGGATTCCCTCCTTGCGACAAGCGACACAGCTGAGTAGGCTACTTTCCTTTGACAGTCAGTCAGTCTTTCCAAGGCCATTGGAGGTTAAATTATTTAACACGTGTTTACCACGACGGTTTCGATTCGACAAATTGGTCGGCAGCAACGTAGCAAAAATAAGAGACTTTTGGTTGTGCTTCTGTTTGGAAGTTCTAGCTGAGCCGACAAACGGCAGTGCACAGAATCCAGCGTTGTGACTGGTGAACTCAGTAGGGGGTTCAGCGCACCCTTTTTTGTGTTGGAGTAAACCATGTAGCCTGCGTTTCATGCGTTTTGAATATGGCTCATTATAATGTGGTGTAGGGGCCCCGGATTGCGTCTGCACCGGGCCTCGGCGAGGGTTAACGCGGCCCTGGTGACACCTGGGAAACTCCCATTGTCATTGTGAGACGGCACACAGTGCTCACTGCTCACAATGAAATTGCATTTATGCCTCGCCTGTGCAAGGGGACAACCTCAAGAGCGAGCACTGGTCAATTACTCCCCCCACCAACCTGGTGGGTCGGGGGTCAAACCCGCCACCTTCGGACGTCATTACCGGCGATTACCCATGACTACCCTGCAGCAAGTCACTAGGTGTTCAGTTACCAGACTAAGGCCATATTGTGAAATAAGTCAGAAGTTGATTTAGTAGAACAAATAGTTTTTGGATTTACAGGACAAGTGAAGGGGAAAGGATGCTGCAGATGTTTGTTATATGCGGGCGGCAGGAATGGCCTGTGAGGTTGGTGGTGTGGCACGTCCCAACAGAGAAAAACGTGTCTGTCCTCGTCTCGTCTGCCGTGTCTCCTGTCCTCGTCTCGTAACTCAGCCATGCACTCGATGGCAGGCGCCTTGTCCAGACAGCCTCATAAACCACATAGAGAGAGAGAGAGAGAGAGAGAGAGAGAGAGAGAGACTGGTAATTCATTGGCCTTTATTTCTCTCTCTCTCTCTCTCTCTCTCTCTCTCTCTCTCTCTCTCTCTCTCTCTCTCTCTCTCTCACACTCTCTCACACTCTCTCACTCTCTCTCTCACACACACACACACACACACACACACACACACACACACACACACACACACACACGTTCTCTCTCTCTCACACACACATACACACACACTCTGTTTCTCTCTGTGTCTTTGTCCATCTCTGCCATTGAGGTATGATTTAATGTTCTATGTAACAACCTGACTGGCTTACACCACATCATCCTCTCATTTCTGTGTTTAATGCTCATTGGTCTTATTTACAGTTTCAGTCTATGCTCTCTCTCTCTCTCTCTCTCTCTCTCTCTCTCTCTCTCTCTCTCTCTCTCTCTCTCTCTCTCTCTCTCTCTCTCTCTCTCTCTCTCTCTCTCTCTCTCTCTCCATCCCTCTATCTCTCTCCATCCCCCTATCTCTGGGCTCGCTGCTAACCACTTTAACCCCCTCATCCATTCCAACACTTGTATCTTTTCTCTTTGTACCCTTTGCAGAGAAGAGGAGGGTCACTTTCGAAAGTAAGTTTTCTAATTTTAATCCAACCCCCAAACATTCCTCAAGCTCTCTCTTGGACACACATTCACTCAATACTCTCTCTCTATCTCTCTCTCTCTCTCTCTCTCTCTCTCTCTCTCTCTCTCTCTCTCTCTCTCTCTCTCTCTCTCTCTCTCTCTTTCTCTCTCTCTCTCTCTCTCTCTCTCTCTCTCTCTCTCTCTCTCTCTCACACACACACACACACACACACACAAGCATACTGTGCCTCTGGAAACACAATTTTCCCCTTGAGCCCTTCTTTGTAGTTGCCATGGAGACAGATTTATGTAGCCTTGCACACAGAGCCCCGTCTCTTCTCTGCCTCTGCCTCGTCATGTTGGCACGACTGTGTGTCCATGGCCAGGCGACGTCCTCTTCCATTAGCCAGCAGCCCTTTCAATCCTCATCAGCCCCAAAGCACCCTGTGCCCCCACAGTGGTAGGCAACCTGGATTAAGGAGCTACAGTCTAGCCCCATATATTCCTAATCATCTACCCTCTCTGGGTCTACCTGTGCCATTAATGCTGGAAAAGTAGGAAGAATGGGAGTGCTCGCGAGTAGCCTTATCCATAGCTGAAGTGCATTTGAGCAAGGCACCTAAGCCCACATTGCCCCAGGCCCAGGGACTGTAGACAATACCTAACAGCAAGTTGATCTGCATGAAACCGTAAGCTCACTATAATGTAATGGGTGGTTTGTCATGTACATAATTTGCCATCTCCTCTATCTGACTGAAGATCCTGATTAATGACATTAGTGAACAGTGTGCTTATGCTAGATTGTAAGCTTCTAAAGCCATATTGCCTTGCCTATTACATCGTGGCACTTTTAAGCTTTCTCCTCCAAAATACATGAGGGGTAATTTGGAAGTGACACCTAAATTAAGTGAAATCAGTATTGAAATTAGCTGCTGTGGAGTTTGATTAATTTGGCCCCAACCAACCATCGGTGTAGGTTTGTTTTGCAACTCTTCATGTGATTTGAAAGAAGAAAAATACAAGAGTTGGCCTCAAGTGCAGGGCTGCATAAATCTTCTCCTGGGTCTCCTGGATGCTAGATGCCTGTCCCTTGCACCCTGAACCTTTTTATTTTTGACTCAGTCTTACACACACACACACACACACACACACACACACACACACACACACACACACACACACACACACACACACACACACACACACACACACACACACACACACACACACACACACACACACACACACACACACACACACACACACACACGTGCGCGCTAGGGTGCATCAAACGCCCCAAAGTCTGAAAATCCTGCTCTGCTTTGGCAGAATTGTTCCTTTGGATTAACATAATGCCCGTGTAAAATCTTATCAAATTTGGTTAATGTTAAAGGGTTGCACAATATGCTTGAAATTTTGAATGGCAGTGGATGGGCTATTTTAGCAAAATCCTTGAAAAGTATGTTTTTACACTATTTTGGTCGAAACTAGTAAAGAGCATCATTTGTAAGAATGCTCCAGTTCCCTTTGCACTTTCCCAGATTTGAAATTCTGCGCGTCTGTTTTTAGATCCTTCCTTCAGGAGGCCCAATTTCACTCTTTAGGCCCATTTTGCTAATCTTTTAGCCATGTTCAAACACTCATGTATCCATTATTTAGCCATTTTGTTGGTTTTTTTGATGTTCTGGGGAAGTGGAAAGGCAACTGGAGCATTCTTCCGAATGACTGTCCTTACAGTTTTTGATCAAAACAGTCTTAAAATAGACTTTGCACAGATTTAGCTAAAAATGCCCATTTACTACCATTCAAAATTTCAAGCCTATTGTGCCACCCGTTAACATCAATCAAATTTCCTAAAAAAAAATTACGAGGGAGTTATGATCGTGCAAAGGAACAATACTGCAAGAGCAGAGTGGGATATTGCGAAGTTTTCATTTTCGAGGGCGTTTGATGCACCGTGCGCACACGCACACGCACACGCGCACAATCCTGCACGTTTACAAGCATTCAAACATTGATGATAAACCAAAAATGCATAGTGCTGCAGCATGTCATGTCCTCCCGTGTATCTTTGCTCCTTGACTGCAGTGGCAGCTTGTTGTGGCCCTGTTGGTGCATGCACTTTATATAGCGGGTCTGGTATGGTATGGTATGCATCTGACAGTTCTAGAGCACAGTGAGATGAAATGAATGGGGATCAGAACAGAGCAGGGGGAAAGGGATTGCTGAAATCTTTTCTGACCGCAAGTCTGTTGTCATAGTCTGAAACGCTGCTTTAGTGATCAAGTTGTGCTTTTTTTCCCCCTTCCCTCTTGTCGTCTGTGCAACTGGACAGCCTGCCTGAAAACACATATTCCCAACAAACACATTTTGCACTGCACATAACTCCTCTGATGCTTTTTTGGTCCTGTTTTGTGTGTGTGTGTGTGCGTGCGTGTGTGCGTGTACCGAGAGGAGAGACACTTGTTGCCAATTGCATTGCATCAGCCAGCTTGTAGGGATTTGCATACAATCTTGACTCTCTCTCTCTCTCTCTCTCTCTCTCTCTCTCTCTCTCTCTCTCTCTCTCTCTCTCTCTCTCTCTCTCTCTCTCTCTTGCCTGCTGCATCCCTGCCCCTCTCTGTTGTGTCTCATTATCTGTTATGTAAGCATGAGTGGCTGGAGAGGCTGAAGGGGGCCTTGGGAGCGCTTCATCCATCTGGGAGCTCAACACTCTCAGGGACGCCAGTCTGAGGAGATTTCTCATCATGTTTTGTTATGTTCTTCTGCTTTTCTTCTCCCTTCCCTATTTGCTCTTGCTTTTGTAACTTTATTTCTTTTTTCTTTACTTTTCATTTGTTTACTTTCATTTTCTTTCTTTCTTTCTTTCTTTCTTTCTTTCTTTCTTTCTTTCTTTCTTTCTTTCTTTCGTCCTTCCTTCCTTCCTTTCTTCCTTTCTTTTTTTTCTTGCCTCCCTCCTTCCTCTCTTGTAGAGTATGGGCGCCGTGTGAAGGAGAGAATGCATCACAATATTCCGCACCGCTTCACAGTGGGCCTGAACATGCGCGCTGCCAAATGTGCCGTCTGTCTGGACACCGTTCACTTCGGACGCCAAGCTGCCACCTGCCAGGGTAAAACACATACAGATATGAAAAGATATTATTGCATATGTTCATTCACACATGGTGCATCAGTTATACATAAAAGAGTTGTACATGGTAGGAGAATATGCAACTTTGTAATGTTTTGCAATTTGTGTATTTGCCGATTCAGAACTTTGTTACAATGTAATTACAACTTAATAAACAACTCTGAACTTTGCTACAACTTATTAAACAAAACAGATTCCCCACCTGTCATAACATTATTGTTTGGAAAATACCAACTATACAAGTTCTGAAAACATCACACATGGTGGAGTACTCACCACTCTTCTGTCTTTGCCCATTAGAGTGCAACACGCTGTGCCACCCCAAGTGCTCGCCCTGTCTGCCCGCCACGTGTGGCCTGCCGCCGGAGTACGCCACCCACTTCAGCGAGGCTCTGTGCCGTGACAAGGCCGCCTCGCCCGCCCTGCAGGTGAAGGAGGCCAGCGGGCACGTGCGGCTCGAGGGCTGGATGAAACAGCCCAGGTGGGTGCAGCGCAGCAACACAGGACACAGTTACAGAATAGCATCAATTAGGGCATAGAACACAGTCGTAGATTAGTGGGAGCATAGTCGGGTTTAATATGGATATTGATGTTGGATAGAGATGAATGCACTCACAAGCTTATACTCAAAACCATGTCCAATGCAAAATTATTTTGGCCTTAATCCACCATTAGTGTTTAATGGGTGCTTTTATAATGAGGTGAATGAAAGGTCAAGGGTTGATTATGTGTGTGTGCGTGCCTGTCTGTGGGTGTATGTGTGTGTGTGTCTGTGTGCGTCCATATTGTACAGGAATGCGAAGAGAGGTCAGCAGGGCTGGGAAACTAAGTATGTGATTCTGGACGGGACCAAAGTCTCAATCTTTGAGGTGGAGCCCAGAGACGGTAAGCCTTCTATTCACCACTTGCCATGTGGAAGAGGAGACTTGAGGCTGTGTGCACCGACAGCGATGCTTAAGTTTTGTCAACTCAAAGTCATATCTGTGTGCGTGTGTTTGCTCTGTATCTTTTTGTGTGTGCGTGCGCGTGTGTGTGCTGACTTGTGCATTTTAGACTGTGTGAAACCTCTGGAGGAGTTTGAGCTGTGTCTGCCTGATGGAGAGGTGACTGTGCACGGAGCAGTGGGAGCATCTGAGCTCATCAACACCGCTAAGTCCGGTACTACACACACACACACACACACACACACACACACACACACACACACACACACACACACACACACACACACACACACACACACACACACACACACACACTACACATACACACAGTTTAGTGCTGAAGAAGGGATTACAGATCCAAACACTAATGGAAATATACTGCAGGTTGGTAAGTGTGATCATGCACAGTTAATCAGTCCAGTACACATGCCATATCTATCTGTAGATATGACGACAAATAGACACGATGGTAGAGATTGAGCAAAATCACACATCTGTCTTTCTGTGGTTCATTTACATAATGCAACCCCCCCACCACCAACACACGAACACACAGAGCATCTTAGCCATCCCCTGGACAATACCAGCCAAGCAATCAGTGATGCTTTATTTGAATTCAAAAGCTACAGCTGCCATTGTTTTTCTCATTGTTCCACTGCAACAATGCAATTACGCCTTGAGCATTCAAATGACTGTTGCACTTCAAACTAACTTCAATGAGCTTTTAGGAAAATTAAATCTTTTCTTCTGGCAATGATGTATTGTGTATGTGTGTGAAGGGCTCTTAAGGGCCAAATGCTGGTGGAATTTCAGTTTAGCTGGTAAAAAAATACCAACTTTCTAGCCACTTTGACCCATTGCTGATTATGTGTTTGTTTGGCTAGTAAGATTAACATCTAGCCTACTAGCCATTTGGCTGGTGATGAGAAAAAATAATTTAGAGCCCTGTGTGATAAGACGTCTGAACAGACATTTACAATAACAAAATGCAAAAGTAAAAAAATGTTGGATACACCGTTTTGCAAATAAACTCTTCATATATATTTCTGTATAGAGGCTGTGTTTCGGTGCAAGCGTGCGTGCCTGCATTTGTGCATGTGTTCATGCATCTGTCTATCTTTTCCCAGACATCCCGTATGTGCTGAAGCTGGAGTCTCACCCCCACACCACCTGTTGGCCGGGTCAGTCGCTGTACTTCATGGCCCCCAGCTTCCCAGACAAGCAGCGCTGGGTGGCTGTTCTGGAGTCAGTAGTGGCCAGCAGCCGCGGCACCAGGGACAAGGCCGAGTCGGACGCGGTGAGTTTGTGTGGCTTTTTGTCCGGTGTGGTTTATATGTGCAACTGGTGTGTTTGAGTGCTGTCCTTACCTCCAATGGGTGTCTGTATGAGAGGGAGTGTGATTGTGCAGATCAAGAATGTTAATTTGTCATTCATATTCAAAGAATTGTTATTTTGTACTGCAGTAATTAGCTGGATGTATATTTTATGACCTATTCAGTAATGGAAGAAGAGGCAGCGTAAAGCAGTGTGCTCTGTTAAACAGCAGCGTGCTATCAGTTAAACACCTCAGCTTTTACCCTCTACTCTGACTCAGGGTGTAATTACACCCTTTCTCTCTCTCTCTCTCTATCTCTCTCTCTCTCTATCTCTCTCTCTCTCTCTCTCTCTCTCTCTCCCTCTCTCTCTCTCTCTCTCTCTCTCTCTCTCTCTCTCTCTCTCTCTCTCTCTCTCTCTCTCGTGTAATTACAGTGTGTGTGTGTGTTTAACTCCAGACTCATTGGTCCTCCCACACCCACTTTTAATTTAATTACATTCACATTATAAATGAAGGTGCCTTACCCCAAACATTGCCTCCGACCGCCTCATTAAAAACACTGAGATGACCTTTCTGTGTGTGTGTGTGTGTGTGTGTGTGTGTGTGTGTGTGTGTGTGTGTGTGTGTGTGTGTGTGTGTGTGTGTGTGTGTGTGTGTGTGTGTGTGTGTGTGTGTGTGTGTGTGTGTGTGTGTGTGTGTGTGTGTGTGTGTGTGTGTGTGTGTGTGTGTGTGTACTAGTAAGTCAGAGAGATCATTGACTGTGGTTAATGATTTCTTTCTTTCTTTTTCCTCCTGTCTTTTCTCTCACTTCTCCTCCACACTCCTTTGCTATCCCTGTGTGTGTGTGTGTGTGTGTGTGTGTGTGTGTGTGTGTGTGTGTGTGTGTGTGTGTGTGTGTGTGTGTGTGTGTGTGTGTGTGTGTGTGTGTGTGTGTGTGTGTGTGTGTGTGTGTGTGTAAATGTGCGTATGTGTGACCATGTTTGTTCATTGTGTTTACTTTTCCCCTGTTTACCTGTACATATGGCGTCCCCATGGGGTTGTGTGTGTGTGCATTAATGTGTGTGTGAATATGTGCTTGTGTGTGTGAATGTGTGTGTGTGTGTCCGTGCTCCCATGGGCTTACTGTGTGTTGTATAATGTAGGCAGGAGCTGTTAAGAGACAGAAGACTCTTTCTCCACTGGTGCAGGTAAACAAGCCAGTCTGTTAGTATGAAGGGCCCCTGTTGTGTACGCACACACACGCACGCAGGCACGCACGCAGGCACGCACGCACGCACCCAATGTACACGCATGCTTACTTTCACTTTCACACACACACACACACACACACACACACACACACACACACACACACACACACACACACACACACACACACACACACACACACACACACACACACACACACACACACACACACACACACCCAGGCACGCACACAGATGTCCACATACAGTACACTGGAATGTATGCATGCATTTGATGCATGCATATGGACACACTCCATACGGCTTGTCAACGCTGCATCTCTGCTGAGGAAGCCCCTCGTGCATCTGCCAAGCATCCCGATGATGGACCATAAAGAAGCAGACATTGTTGTGCATTGCGGATGGATGACTGGTTGATGAATGTAGCCATGGACCTGGTGCCCCCTCTGCACCAGCTCTTACTGTGAGCAGAGCAGCAGCTCCATAGCTCTAGCTGAGCTGCACAGCAGTTTTTTATCCTGCTTGTGACAATTTGTCACCATCTGCCTGCGCTGTTTGTGCGCGCGTTCACACACGCACACACACACACACACACACACACACACACACACACACACACACACACACACACTGCTGCACCTTCTCTCTCCCTCTCTCTCTCCCTCTCTCTCGCTCTCGCTCTCGCTCTCTCTATCTGTCTGTCTCTCTCTCACTCTCTCTCTCTCTCTCTCTCTCTCCCTCTCTCTCTCTCTTCCTCTACCTACTCCGACCCTCTTCCCAGCCCCCCCCCTCCTCTCTCTCTCACACACACACACACACACACACACACACACACACACACACACACACACACACACACACACACACACACACACACACACACACACACACACACACACACACACACACATTACAGCACCTATAGTCTCTTTCACATTTAAACACAAATGCTCAAACACACTGACCGCACGTACATGAATACACCATTGGCTGTCCCCTCCTGCCATCTTGTGTTCCCATGGCTTTGTGTGTGTTGGTGTGTGTCAGTGTGATGCTGCTGTGTCAGTATATCAGATCACCACATGTGCCTGTCTTAAGCCGTGGTCTGCTCTGCTGCCCTGTACTGTACTTTGATGCCCTCTGCCATGAGGGCCGCGTCACATAGCTGCGTGTGTGGCTCTGCTCACATTGACTCTGTGGGTGCATGTCAATATGCCTCCTCCAGTTATTTCCTATCACCTCGTGCCTCGAGGTGGCATTGAGGGCGTCTCAAACCATGACAAAGTGAGAGCAGGAGGATGGAGGAGGGAGGAGAGATAGTGGTGGGCAATATGGAACAAAAAACATAGGTCACGATATTGCTTATTTTATGTCACGATAACGATATACATCACGGTATACCACAATTATTAATGTATTCAGTTAATTCTTTTTATTTTCTAAAACCATGTTTCTTTCAAATGAATCTGTTTATTCTTTTTACATAGTGACAAATTTTATATTCAATTATTTATTAGCTGTAATAATGGATGAAATTTTATCACGATAGAAACTACATTATTGAGGAGATACTTTACGCACTTCATGGTGACAATATATTGTCATATCACCCAGCCCTAAGGTTAGGTGCTATAGAATCGGTCTGGACGTGGTGCCTGATTTCTCCGTCCTCGCAGGCGTAAGGTCAGAGGGTAGAGGGAGATAGCTGGAGGAGGGATGTTGAGTTGCAGCCTCTGTCCCAGCAAAATGGCAGCAGATGCGGCTTCCATGTCACCCCCCACCACTGGCACCTGCCCACCCCCATGTCTTTGTGCTGCGTCCATGTCACATCAGCAATGAGAAGGAATGAACATGAAGGAATAATAAATGGGCTTTCGCATTTTCTCCCATTTGTGTCCCCCTTTCTCCTCAATCTCGCTGTCTCTCATACCCTCTCCCCATGTCTTCCTCTTTCTCCTCCACGCTCCTCTCTCTTTCTCTCTTTCTCTCTCCTCGCTCTTCTTTGCCTACGCAGAAGCTCCTGGGTAACTCTCTCCTGAAGTTGGAAGGTGATGACCGCTTGGACATCAACTGCACCTTGCCCCTCACAGACCAGGTATCTTTTATTCACAGGGACAAGTGGGCCTTTGACTTTTGTATTGAAACAACACATGTTGGCAGGTTTCTTCCTGACTATAGGGTTTTTTTTCTCAGACCTCACTGAGCTTTTTTTTCCCCCTTACAAATTATGATTCAAGCGAAAGGGAGTTTTTCCTCACCCCTGATGCCACCAGGGGCCGCACCTGAGCGCCCAATCTCTGTGTGACTATCTATGACTTATGATAGGCCCAGCCACTATGGACCTTACGCATCTAAGAATCCTGGTCCTAACCTACGTTGACCTTATGACTCTACAATCTCTGTCTATCTCTTCTTCCTCTGCCTTCCTGCTATTTCTGCCTCTCCTCTATACCTCTCCTTTTAAATCCATCTCTAACAATGTTTTTTTCCCCATTTGTTAAGCACTTTGAGTTACATGCCTTGTATGACACAGTGCTATACAAATACAATTATTATTATTATTATTATTAATGTTTGCCCTTAATCATTTCTTCCCCGTTTAATTGTTCTTGTTCAGCATAGTGGTAAAATGTATTTGTCCTCTTTTTGCACATACGTGTGTCTGCCTTTCCCATCTTCATTCACTCCAAAATGTTCTTTTAGTAACTCAGAGGCTCCTGTCTTGTGCTCTGAGATGGGGTAGAGGCTGTAGCAGTCTGGGCATACATCCCATTTCCAAACTTCATTTGGGGTTCAGGGACAAAATGTGGAAGTTTGATTCCTCTAGGGCTGTAAGAGATAATTGTAGATCATGTAGATGTCTTGTTCTCATTTTCTTCAAACATCTCTGTATTTTCTCTTTATCTCTCTCTCTCTCTCTCTCTCTCTCTCTCTCTCTCTCTCTCTCTCTCTCTCTCTCTCTCTCTCTCTCTCTCTCTCTCTCTCTCTCTCTCTCTCTCTCTCTCTCTCTCTCCTTCCATCCCTTTCCCCCTGTCTCTGTCATTCCTTGGGTCTCCTTTAACCATCTCTGTCTCCTCTGTTTCTCTCCAGATTGTGTTAGTGGGTTCAGAGGAGGGTCTGTACGCGCTGAATGTGATCAAGAACTCCCTGACCCACATCCCTGGACTGGCCTCCGTCTTCCAGATCCAGATCATCAAGGAGCTTGACAAACTGCTCATGATCACAGGTTTATAGACACACGCACACACACACACACACACACACACACACACACACACACACACACACACACACACACACACACACACACACACACACACACACACACACACACACACACACACACACACACACACACACACACACACACACAGAATGCCATTGTCACATGTTATAGTACATATAATGGTCAATTTAAACTATGTGGGATTTTACTGACAGAAATGATCAAGCGTCAGTTCAAGTTGATACACATGTGCTTGTGTTTGTTGCACACACACAGTTTTTGATGCATGTGATTGTGTATTAGATTCTTTCAAACAGTTGTGCATGAATAGTGTGCACAAGGGGTGTGGTTAGGGCTGTCACAATATTCAATAAATCAATATATCGTACAATAAGTTTTTACAAGCATGATAACTTTTTTGCCACAATTAAGTTATTGCATGCTTCTTTGTTTTCCTCATCACTCTTTCTTAGACTGAATATTGATAAGCATATTTCACTCAGCGCAATGATGCTTAAACGTTGGTGTACTTTTAATTTTCAGTCTGTCTATCTTGTCTATCTCTCTATCTACCAATCTATCTAGCACCCCCCGCTGCGACGCTTTCAAAATGAAAAAGGGTGTATTCGCATTTTTATCCCATTTTCATTATATTTAGAGGTGCTCCGATCACCATTTTTTGGCCCGATCACCGATACCGATCACCAAAAATCTTTATCTGCCGATCACCGATCATTGCCGATCACAGAAATTATTTCCTATTTTTTTAATAGCCTATTAATTAACCTTATTGAATACCATTTCTGCCCATAAACCAATCAATCTTAATTTGCACATGTTGCTTTCACAATGTAGGCCTATTATTACGCTATTATTATTATTATTATTATTATTATTATTATTATTATTAGGCTATTATTATTATTATTATTATTATTATTATTATTATCTTTCAGCTCTTTCAGACTAGTGTTGGTAATATAGCCTACAAGTAAGTCTACAGTATTAATCAATTTATAAGTTATTGCATATAATTACTAAACTATTTAAGATTGAATTGAAACTGAAACATTACATCAATTTATAAGTCATTGCATATAATTACTAAACTATTTAAGATTGAATTGAAGCTCAGACACCTGGATCTCAGTCTCTCGTCTTCTGCATACGAGAAAAAACCCTGTCGCTTTAAATGAGCAGCCTCGTGAGGAGAGCCCCTCCCCTCTCTGTCACTCACTGTCCACAGCTGCAGTGCTCCGCGACCGTTTGAGTCTGAGCTCTCTCCCTCTCCCCTCACCTGTCGCCGTTTGGCGTTTCGGAGACTATCAAACTAATCGACTGACTGTCAATTACAACGTTGAAAACAATAACGTTGCCATGCTTGTGCGGACAACGTGAACTTGTCGCGTGCTGGCCGAGGCAACTACACAGGTTATAACGCAAAATGGCTAACTGGCGAGAAGTAGTCTATCGCAAATTACATTGTGACTGAAAAACTTGAGATTCTACATAGGCCTACACAAAACAAGAAAAAAACTTCCCTTGAAAGAACAGGCAACACGCACAACACAGCGTGTCTGCGAGGAAAGCTCTTTCTCTGTAACACTGTCATAGATTGTAGAATTCCCTGCACAGACTCATTGAGTTTCACACCGTCCACTCTCCCTCTGTTCGGTGTTGCAGCGACTACAAACGAATGACCTGACTGTCCATTAGGCTACAACTTTAAAAACAATACCGTTGATGATTGTTTTGGAAACGTTTAGTTGTTGCGTGCTGACAGGCTGTAACTCAAAATAGCGAACATGGCGAGACTGACACGTCATTCGCAAATTACAAGTCATGTAAACGGCGCATGGATCGGAAAATCAGATCATTGTTGATGCAGATTATATTATTATAAATGGTGAAAATGAAGGAAGGAATTCCAAAAAGTTAAAGACAGGTAAAGATGCCTTATTTTGGTGCAGCAGCTGTGCAGAGCCAGCACCTAGGCTACATGCAGGCAGCGCCAGGTGTAAAGGCAAAATGGTTGCGTGAGGAATTTAATATCTCTGGATCGGTTTTTTGATCGGCATGTTTTTCCGATCACCGATCAGGCTATTTTTGGCCATTATCGGCCGGTCATGATCGGCTGCCGAGCAATCGGAGCACCTCTAAAAATGACAGAGAAGACAATATTATCGTTTATCACAATAATTTCTTTTCCAATTTATCGTCCAGCAAAATGTGTTATGGTGACAGGCCTAGATGTGATTATGAATGGGCTCATGGGTGCTTGTTGTGGGCAGCCGTGGTGTAATGGGTAGGGAGTTGGACTGTAGATCACAGGGTTGCAGGTTCACATCCTGCCCTTGCCTCTCCCTACACCTCCATACATGACACCTACACCTACACCTCCATCCATGACACCTACACCTCCATCCATGGCTGAAGTACCCTTTAGCAAGGCACCTAACCCCACACTGCTCCCTGTAATATCTGTAAGTTGCGCTGGATGAAATGTGTCAGCTAAATGTAATGTAATGTAATGTAATAATGTTGTCCTCCAGGGGAGGAGAGGGCGCTGTGCCTGGTGGACATCAAAAAGGTGAAGCAGTCCCTGTCCCAGTCCCACCTGCCGGCCCAACCAGACCTCTGCCCCTTCATCTTTGAGACCGTCAAGGGCTGCCACCTCTTCGCCTCAGGCAAGGTAAGAGACTGAACTCTTTTTAGTGCCGAAACTTTGAGCTTTGTCATTTTCCCGTCCATGTGACCTAAACATGTCTCGTATTCAGTCTATGGTTACCTTTGAGTTTGAAGTGACCACCAGAGCTTGGCTGGTACCACTTCTGCCAAGAGGTCACCTCCTGACCAAGCCAGGTCAGGGCACCCTCTTGACCCTGTGGAAGCCATCACTTGATCTGCATCTTCCTGATGGCCATCTCAGGTGGCCAGAGGCTGACCTCTGCTGGACAGGAGTATTGAACTAGAACAGCTGGGCCATCCTCTCCAGTGGTGGTGGGCACCTTGCCAGGGCCTGTCAGCACCACTGATTAAAGACCTGAGTAGCGCTAGTCTGGCACATCCGCCAGCAGGCTGCTTCTGCTAATTAAAAGTGTCCTGTGGGCTGAGCCTCCTCCTATCTCTAGCGATAACTGACTGGGCAGTGCCTGAATCCTTACTGTGTTAGAGAGAAATACAAGAAACTAAATCTGTTTTTGAAAAAGGGCTAAGAGAATTGGTTTTATGATCATTTTCATGGTATTGTGATAATTTTCGGTGACTTTTGAAATGTGTTGCATGGTGGACTGGCGTTGATATTTGGATGTTGAATACTATGTAACATAATGTGTCTGTCTGTCTGTCTGTCTGTCTGTCTGTGCTGGGTCTAGATTGAGAATGGACTGTGTATCTGTGCCGCCATGCCCAATAAGATCACCATCCTGCGCTACAATGAGAACCTCTGCAAATTCTGCATCCGCAAGGTGAGTCAGTAGTACTCACATTTACCACACACATACATATGCACACGCAACCCACCCCACTCACTCACCCACCCACCCAACGCTCTCATTTACTGTACTGTGACGCACACACACACACACACACACACACACACACACACACACACACACACACACACACACACACACACACACACACACACACACACACACACACACACACACACGCTTGCTTAGAAACACATGCTTACACACACTCTTCAAAGTGACCGTGAATACTCGCACTTGTGTTCATACCTAAATCTACTCCAATATACATCCACACCAACAAAGCTGTGCATTCTGCTTGTACGACATGCAGACTATTCAGTGGGCTACTGCTGTGTGTCTGTCTGTCTGTCTGTCTCTGTTAAACTGTCTGTCTGGCTACCTGTCTGCCTGTCGGTGTGTGTGTCAGGAGATAGAGACCTCGGAGCCCTGCAGTTGCATCCACTTTACCGGCTACAGCGTCATCATCGGCACCAACAAGTTCTACGAGATCGAGATGAAGCAGTATGTGCTAGAAGGTAGGCCTCCTCAAGTGTGTGTGCGTGTGTGCGTGTGTGCGCGTACAGATATGTTGGACTGAAGAAATGAAGGTGTTGTGTAAAGTGATAAACTTCTGTAAATGAATTCAGGCTGCAATTCCCCTTCATGCTGAGTGATGATGTGTCTTGTGCTGATCCCCGTCTCAGAGAGCCAGACCCATTTGCATCAATTATTCACGTGTGATGACGGGGAGGGAAACACATCACATCTGCTCTCCATGCCTGTCTGCATATGCCTGTCACAGGAGCCGCGGCAAAGCACTGGCTCTGTTACAGCACACTGGCTCGCGTGTGTGCGTGCGTGTGCGTGCGTGTGTGTGTGTGTGTGTGTGTGAGTGTGTGTCTATATCTGCACCGCTCCTCTCCTTGGTCATTGACTGCTGTCAGGCGTGAGGGGAGTGATGAATATTGTGGCTGTCTGTCGGTCCTTGAGCGCTGTTGATGTGAGCTCACTGAAGGAGGGCTAGATCATGTCTCTCCGTCTCTTTCGCCCTCACTTACTCTTTTTTTCTTTCTTTCACTCTTTCGTTCTTTCTTTCTTTCTCTCACTAACACTCTGTCTCTCTGTCTCTCTGTCTCTCTCTCTCTCTCTCTCTCTCTCTCTCTCTCTCTCTCTCTCTCTCTCTCTCCAGAGTTCCTGGATAAGAATGATGTGACGTTGGCGTCTGCTGTGTTTGCCGCATCCTCCCACAGTTTCCCCATCTCCATCATCCAGCTCTCCTGCTCGCCTAACAAGGACGAGTACCTGCTCTGCTTCCACGGTACACACACACACACACACACACACACACACACACACACACACACACACACACACACACACACACACACACACACACACACACACACACCCTCGCACACAGAGACATTTAATTCTCTGCAAACATACTGCAGGCAATGCACTGTAATGAAATGTGTGATTTCAGACAGAACAAAAGTGTAGCTGCTTTTAATTAAAGTAGGAAGCAATAATGTATAACTGCACAACTTTCTCAAGCACACACACACACCAATACTACACCATGGTTGTCCTCAGCTCTGACTGCCTAACGAATATGATGTGTTTGTGTGGTTTGTAGAGTTCGGTGTGTTTGTGGACGCGTACGGCCGGCGCAGCCGCAACGATGACATCAAGTGGAGCCGGCTGCCTCTCAGCTTCGGTAATGGACAAGTCACACTCACCTCACTACAGCTCACACCTCACAGCAGCAGGAATATTCAAGACCTTTATTCTGCTTCCTGTTTTAGGCTGGCTGTATGAGTACTTACAACTCAGTTACAGTTACAAATACAGCATATTTGTAGTACATTAGAGATGAAACTGTACTACATGATTATTTAATTTATGCCTTTATTTGATATGACAGTGTGAGAGGGTGACGGGGAGCGAGTGGGAGAGAGAGAGGGAGTTTGGGAGGATTGGGAAATGACCTTGGGCTGGAATGGAACGCTGGTCCCCGGCGTAACACTCAATGCTCTAACAGTTAGAGCCACAGTCGGGGCCTGCCTGGTTTTATTTCTTTTTTTCTTTTTTTAAGTATTTTTTGGGGCTTTTTGGCCTTTATTAGTACAGGATAGTATGAGAGGAGACAGGAAACCATTGGTAGAGAGAGACGGGGCAGGGTTGGGAAATGACCCCGGCCGGACTCGAATCGGGGTCCCCGTGGGCATGCAAGCCCAAATGTGGGGGGCTTAGCGCCCTGCGCCACAGCGCCCCCCTGGTTTTATTTCTTGTAGTAAATGTGTAAGCCAAGATATATAATATACCAATTGCACAGTGTTGTTCTCCAAGCGGTGAGTTTGTATGTTAGTAGGTTAAGTTAGCCTTGTGGTAGAGTAGAGGTAAATCTAATAGAAAAGCCTGTAGTCCTCATTTTCTTAACTGAATGATGCTTGCAGGTACACCTATTAGCAGGTTATCTAAGCCTGGTGTATTACTTAACCAGCTTCTTGGTATACCCCCCTGAGCCTGAGTGTGATGTGTTGTGTTTCCATATTGCTTCTACCACTACAGCCTACCGAGAGCCTTACCTGTTTGTCACCTACTTCAACTCTCTGGATGTCATTGAGGTGCAGAGCCACTGTGCCCTGGGGTAAGACCCTCTTCCCCACACCACCCTGTCTCCCATCTGCTCCTCAGCTTCTAACATACCCTCAAACACTCCTCCTTTCTCTCTCTTCTTTCTGTTTGTCTATGTCTTTGTCTACTCCGTGCCTTACATGCTCTCAACTTCAACTCTCTTCGCTGTAACCAAGGCACTATGCGTGATGTTTGTGCCAGTTTGAAGTGTGTGTAGGATGATTTGTGAGGAAATGCATGGTGGCCACCATCAGAAAACCTTTCGCTTTATATTGCATATCGGTTTGGCCAGTAGGTTCTTCTCTTAAAGCCATGAACTGGTACGCTATGGCAAGACTGGTCGGTCTGATGCTACCATACTCAATTAGCGTAATATTGTGGATCTATGCAATGTTTGTGGAGGTCTTGGTGATGTTGTGCATACCGGTATACAGTACTTTGGTTAGGACATGTCTGTAGGATTATTTCTTTGCACTCCTTTGGTAGAGTACAGTTGAGTTTTGCATGCAAACATGACTTGTAATGCCTTTAAGTATGCCCATGTGTTTACACAGGCTGTCATCATGCTTTAGCGTGTTGGTGCGATGCATTTTGAAGTTAAAGCGTGCTCCTCAACGCAACGGTAAAGCGCTTTCATGCACTTTTGACACGTGACAAGGTTTGCACAGTTTTCCCACCGTGACGGCGATTTTGTTTTGTCACAGCGCATTTCTGTTACTAAACGCAAATATGCTTTGCTGTGCCCTAACCAAAACCACCCCTAAACCTAACCTGTTAGTAAAGCAATGTTTCTGCTGCTTTACTTTTGCCAAGAACAGCGAGATTGGGCGAATTTCTACCTAAATTGTGCCTAAACCTAACCTGTCACAGGGCGTTGTGGAGCACGCCTTAACTTGGAAATGCATATTGGACACACGCGATAGTGGGTTCAAATCAGCGTGTCATAGATACGCCTATGCATGATGACATGTTGGTTTACATGATGTAAACCCATAGTACCACATGTGCGCGTGTGTGTCTTCCAGGCCCCATTCCTATGCCCACCTGGACATCCCCAACCCCCGCTACCTGGGGCCGGCCATCTCGTCCGGAGCGGTGTACCTGGCCTCCTCCTACCAGAACAAGCTGAGGGTCATCTGCTGTAAAGGCAACCTGGCCCAGGAGAACCAGGAGCCCTCCAAGAACGGATCCACACGCAGGTACGCACTGCAGCATATCTCTCTGATAATCACTCAAGAGGTGTCAAAAACCCCAGGTCAGAAGGAAAAACCCTGCCACTGTTTCCTTCCAACATAGTAGGTGACTTCACTGAATAACTGGTCTCTCTGAGATCTTGAGTACTTTTAACAAGGTAGCTGATTCAGAGCTGGTTGGATCAAATTTGTGGCAGGGCGTTCACCTTCTTAACTCTGGGATGACATCGTTTTACGCACGCACGCACGCGCGCACATGCACACACACACGTGCAGCAGGGCTTGACATTTTTTTTTGCTTGCTGGCCACTGTGGGTAGTGGTTTTCCTGATTGACTAGCCATCCAGTTTTTGTACTAGCCACAATTGTTTTTTTTTCTTTCTTTTTGTTTTAATAATCATGACACTGTACATCTAACCTCAGAAGATGGGGTGCTTAAAGCAAGAAGATGAGTGCATGGGTTTTTACATGGAAATAAAACCAACAAATAGAAACTTGAGTAACTGAGCTTTTTCTTGAACTTTGTACAAAAAAATGATACAAAAGGGGCAAAGTGCAGAATATACGCTATTCTGATATGTCATACCATAGAATAAGCTACCTGCCAAATTGGCTAGTGTCACTGAAATTGTTACCAGCCACAGCCAAGTTTTACCAGCATTTGGCCGGTTGGCAGGTGCCAGTGTCAAGCCCTGACGTGCACACGCATGCACACACACTCTGACGCAAACACACCTTTACGTCTTAACAAATCCACTCACACACCCACACAGTTCTAGATACAATCTTAAATCCATGGTTTTCAACTTGCACACTCAGGTTACATGTTTTTACGCACGCACACACACACACACACACACACACACACACACACACACACACACACACACACACACACACACACACACACACACACACATACAGGCGGGAAGGTTTAGCAGGTCATTTTCAGCATACCTGAAATAAGCATGGTTTAAGAGGACCACCCTTTCCCTTGATGTTACAGCTATGAAAATAACACCAAAAAATTTGTTTTTTTGTAACTAAGATACATCCAAGTTAAAATTTTATATTTTACAGTCACAGTCTGAAATAGGATTTTCTGACTTTTATATGGTTTAGGAGGACATGTCAGAATGCATGTTTGCAAGGTCATAAACGTTTACTAGGTCGGTGAGAATACACATACACATATATGAACAATAGCTGGTTTAAAAGGACAAATGCAGATTAGAAGGTCTGTCCGAATACAACACACAGACATGGTTAGTATGTGGTACATTGGGTCATATGTGGTATATCAGGTCGGTCTGAATACAATACACAGACATGGTTAGTATGTGGTACATTGGGTCATATGTGGTATATCAGGTCGGTTTGAATACAATACACAGACATGGTTAGTATGTGGTACATTGGGTCATATGTGGTATATCAGGTCGGTCTTGCTACATACACCTAGTGGTGCCTTCCTCAGCTACCTTATTAGGTAGCTGTTGCCTTTGGCCAGGAGCAGATGTCGTCAGATGGTGTCCAACTATCTCTAGGTGTTTCGGCCGGCCCTGAACTATAACACCCTCAAGCTGGTGGGCCCGCAGTGAGTGGCCAGCTCACTGCCCATCTGCTCCTGGCTTCTAGCATTCCTCCTCTCTCCTGCTCCATAGTCAACAAAGAAGCGTGTTCCTCCTCTTCCCTCATCCTCCGTGTTGCAAGCTTCTTGCTACGCTCATCCAGGCCTATAGCTGAAAGGAAGTGCCATGCTGACCTTGCTGGAAAGCCTCGACACCCGACCTCGACAGGGAACACCCACGTCTGCCAGCCCTTGTCTCTGCAGTCCTGGGCTAGCTGCTGGTATTTTGTGGCTTTCCTTTCATGTGCCTCGTCACAACCCTCCTCCCATGGCACTGTGAGCTCCACCAAGATGATTTTCTGGTCCTTAGCAGACCACAGCACTATGTCTGGACGGAGGGTTATCTGAACCACGTTCGGAAATTGCAGTTTCCTCCCAAGGTCCACCCTCATCTCCCAGGAGCTTGCGGTGTGAAGGATGTTCGCCCTCGTCCTCCCAGTGGTCAGTCTCGGCTTAGCTCCCTCCGTAAGGAAGGTGATCGTTTCTCTCTGGGGCTGTGCTGGCTGGTCTCTTCTTCACCCTCTCACGCTCCATGGTGTCAGCAAGGGAACGCAGAACTTTTATCATGGCGCCACCTATACCGACCTTGGTTTAGGGCTGTTCTGCACCCAGACAGTATGTGCGCCAGCGTCCCTTTCTGCTTGCACAGCTTGCAGAGTGGAACCTCTCTCAGCCCCCATAAGTGCAGATGCACTGGTGAAGGGAGGGTGTTGTAGACAGACCTCAGGAGGAAGGAGATTCTGTATGGCTCCAGACGCCACAGGTCTCTCCAGGTGATCTTGCGCCTGGGCAAATCCCATTTTGTCCAGGCACCCTGGGAGCCTTGTTTCGACTGCCCTGGCCATACGCTTCACCTCTGCCTGCACCATCCCCCGTCTGGTCTTTGAGTTTGCCTTTCCCCATGTTTATAAGTGGCCAGAGCCAAGGCCTTGCCTGTGGACATATTGGTTGCCAACTATGTCTCGCAACTGTAGAGAGCTCACTGCCTGCTCTACAGCTGTGTTGGCAGCCCACTTACGCCCCGACCTGGTTGTGACGCCTGCTTGGTTCACCAGGTCATCCCTGGAATCCCTCAGGCTAAGGAGGGGCTCTGTACTTTGCCACTTTAAACTCCTCGACCACGGATGACAAGGGGAGTTGCAGTTGCCCAGACCTGATGTAGAGGCCCACTGAGGAGAAACTTGGGGGGATGCCAAGCCACCTCCGTACGTGCTTGCTGGTTTTTCCTCTCAATGGCCTCGACAGATGACATAGGGAAGTCATAAACTGTGAGGAGCCAGAGGAGCCTGGGCAAGAGTCCATGCTGGTACAGCCAGGTCTTGAATTTGCCCGGGAGTAGAGATTTCTCGATTTTCCTCAGCCATTCCTTATCTGCCTTACCGCCTCCGCAACATTTGCTCCATCCGACAGTGATGCGTTGAACCACTTCCCCAGGCACTTTATTGGGTTGCCTTCAATGAATGGGATGGGCTCACCTTGGACTTGAAGGCTGAACTTGCTGGTCACTCTGCCCTTTTTGATGACCATGAGCCTGGATTTTTCTGGCTTTAAACAGCATCCCAGCCCAGGAGGCTACACTTCCCAGCGTCTCCAGCACCCACCTTGCTTGGACGTGGGTCACGGTTGTTACCGTGATGTTTGTCCATGAATGCTCTCAGCGCTGGTTGGACTATTCCAGAGTCCAGCGTTGGGCCCCGGGTTATGCCCTCGGCTGAGGATATCAACAGATTCATTCCCATGATGAATAAGATGGGGGAGATGGTCCATCCTGTTGGAATTCCCTTTTGGAGGTCTAGCCAGTTGGTAGTGAAGAGTGCAGATGTAAATCTCAGTCTGAACCCGGTGAGGTTGCCAGAGATCAGGTCTTGTATTGACGCTAGGATGTAGTAGTGGTTGAGCCCCTCTTGGATGAGATTGTGAGGTATTGACCCGTACGCGTTAGCGAGGTCTAGCCACACCACTGTCAGGTCGCTTTTCTTCTTTTTCGCCTCCTGGATCAACTGGTTGATCATTGAGGTGTGTTCTAGGCAGCCTAAAAAGCCTGGGATACCACCCTTCTGGTAGGGTCGCTGTGGGCTTCTGCAAGGAACTCTTCTGTCTCCAATTTAGAGCTGGAAAGCGTACCAGATTTCTGCTGTCCCAGAAGCGCCTTGGTGAAGCTGTAGGGGTCTTTAACAAACTGGGCGCGCCGCTTCTCTTTCTTACGCCGCTGCTTTCAGAGGTTTTCTGCTCTCCTGAGCTTACACAGCTGTTCCCGGAGCTTGCTTGTTAGATCTTTGATCCCCTATTTCTCAGGTGTTGAACTGGTCTTGAACAGCTTGTTTAGTCCCTTTATCTCACCCCTCAGGCGGTGAATTTCCTTCTCCCTCCTGTTCGGTTGCTGCTGTGGCTGTCGTTGGCCTCTCCGCTCCACTGTGCCGAATCTCTCCTTGGTGAGGTTGTATACAATGGCCGTGGTTGCATCGATCTTTCTGTGTACTGGGCCTGATGAGGTTGCTTCCAGGATCCCTTCCAGGTCATCGTCGAGTTGCGACCAGGCATTGTTATCTGCCATCTTTGGCCACTGGATTCTTTCTCTCCTTGCAACTTGGAGTGGTGTTGCTGGAGAGGGGTTCACATGGGTTGCTCTCTGGTGTTCGGGCTCCTCAGGTGCTGAGTAGAGATCTTTAGCGCTGTGGTGTGCTTCCCGGCTGTGGATCTCCATCGTCTGACCAGACTCTGGGTCTGTGCGCTACTCCTGAGTTGCTGGTGTCCCACACCTCGACCTGCTCTGGTGTTGCTTGAGCCCTCTGGTGCTTCTGCCGACTTTCCCGCAGTGGCACCTAACAGTGAACTCCTCTCCTTGTCAGCGTTGTTTGTTTAAGCTTTCTGAATACAATACACAGACATGGTTAGTATGTGGTACATTGGGTCATATGTGGTATATCAGGTCGGTCTGAATACAATACACAGACATGGTTAGTATGTGGTACATTGGGTCATAGGTCTGAACTTTTTGGTGCGTCCACGCGCCTTCACTGTCCTAAAAAGAATCCGAAACCTGAGGACCCAGGTCTGAGAAGAAGACTGGGCGCCGCATGCACACTGCTGCGCTAAGAGAGGCGTGTATGAGAGGTGGCCTTACTACAGTGTCCTGTGTGAGGCGGTGAGAGGTAATTATCCCTTCATGGTGTAGCTACTGGTGGAACATGGAGCAGAAATCAACAGCAGAGACGAGATCTTTGAGACCAGTGCTCTCGACAAGGCAGTTGAAGACTGCCATAAACTGCCGTGTCTGAGGATGTTACTGCAGCTGGGAGCTGATGTTAACTGCAACAGTAGGACTACTCTCATCCGTACCGTGTCTTAAACAAGAAGTTGCCCATAGCAACTTTGAAAACATCCTACTGCTGCTTGAAGGAGGTGCCAGTGTGAATGCGGTGACCCATAATGGGGACAATGTGACGTAGTGGTTAGTGTGCTATCTGAAAGAGGGCTTAGATAACGAGGACGCTGAGAAGGCAGCTGCCGTCAGACGATATTGCACTCGAATAGCAAACATGCTATTGGACCAAAGGGCTCAGATGTTTGCAGGAACGGGTGACTGGAGGAGTATTATTACCAGCCCCTCTCACTCAGCAAACTATGCAGGCGGTTCATACGCCAACTGCTGGCCCCGCTTCCACTGGAATCCAAAGTATTGTTGTTGCCCCTCCTCCCATTGCTCCAGGACTTCCTGATTCCAGACAGCTCCGCGGTTAATGGCAGCAAGAGCCGCTGTGATTGGTCCTCTCGACCAGGCTGCTCTGTGCTCGAGAACAAATAGCTACTTCCTTGTTCTAACCTTCACTGAGCTACAGACTACGAGATGTTAATTAAATAAGTTCCTCATGCTTTGNAGCTTCATTTATTTACACGAACCAAAGACAACACGAGCACTTGCAAGTGACGATGCTGAAGTTAAATCGGAACAGTAAATAGTGTTTCCATACTTCATTCTGCTTTGTGCAACCTGTTTTCGACAATGAGCTTCTTCCTTGTTCCAAACTACTGCGGTGGCTAGTGCAATCAAAAATACAGGTTGACGTTTATTACATGTTTCATTTCCATTGTTGTTGAGTCTGTGTAGCTGTGTAGCCGTGTAGCTACAAGGCAAAAGACATGTATAGTTTACTCCTTGTATTGAAGGTAGTTTGAATCCTCACAGCGCAGACCAGATCGAGCAAAAATCAAACTGTCTGCGTTGACCTCTGGGCGACAGGCGGCAAAGAGAGTATACACAGCCCTCAAGGGGGTGAAATGAGATTCAGCCATAGACTCCTAACCTCCTCAAAAAGGCCCGTTCACACTTTGCTGGAAAGACTCAACTACATCATAACAGCATTGCTAAGACATTAAAGAGAGCCTTAAGTAACAGGTAAAGACTTCAAGATAAAGATCACTGCCATTTTGAAGACAATACAGGTTTAACATAGTCTTTGTTAAAGGTTTTATAACTATAAATGTCCATAAAACAGTATAAAGCGTGAGTCCTCATAAGTTATTCCAATAGGCCATTGGGTAAAACTGCACTGATGAATAAACCAGTGTTGTTGTTTGTTCATGATTCTATGTGATTGTTCACTTAGGCTGTTGTTTCTCATCAGGATGTAGCTATGTTGATGCCTCAACAGCTTATTTTACATTTTATTTATTTTGGATTTTTCTAGTAGCATCATCACGCACCACTCTCCCTCGGCATCAAGAACTGGCATTATTAGCTATTACCATGCTATCGGCACGTTAGAGCAACATCGCCACATTATGTAAGAGCAACATTGATAAAACCATGAATTAGCATATTATTACCACATTGTCATTGCATTATTAACATGTCATTAGCAGTCATTTTTGTTGGGGGGTGGGGGTGCATAACTGGCGTTATTGGAATGTTATCAACATATTATTAGTATGTTATAAGGGGTTATTTGTCATTGGAGGACACATCCTCTATCACCCTCATCGTCTGAATTAAGGATAATGAACAATTTAGACCACATTTGCAATTCTATACAACAGGCGCCATCTTGGAAAATGGCCACCATTTCAAGTAGCAAATCAGGTGGATTTGATTGTATTGGTCTTGATCACATATATTCTGAATTTCATGTGTGTATCATAATTTGCTTGGTCAATTTGGTACAATAAATCAATTTCTGGGGTGTTTTTGGTGGCCATCTTGGAAANTGGCCGTAATTTCAAGTAGCAAATCAGGTGTATTGATTGTATTGGTCTTGATCACATATATGCCTAATTTCATGTGTGTATCATAATTTGCTTGGTCAATTTGGTGCAATAAATCAATTTTTGTGGTCTTTTTGGAGGCCATCTTGGAAAATGGCCGCCATTTCGAGTGGCAAATCAGGTGGATTTAATATGCTAGTCCTTGAGCACAAACATGTCGAATTTCATGCTTGTATCACAATTTGTTTGGTCATTTCTGTGCAAAAAATCAATTTTCTGAGGTTTTCTTTGGCGGCCATCTTGGAAAATGGCCGCCATTTCAAGTGGAAAATCAGGTAGATTAATTATGCTAGTCTTGAGCACAAACATGTTGAATTTCATGCTTGTATCATAATATAATATGTCAATTCTTTGCAATAAATCAACTTTTGGGGTATTTTTTGGCGGCCATCTTGGAAAATGGCCGCCATTTCAAGTGGCAAATCGGGTAGATTTGATTGTAAGGGTCTGAAGCACATACCTGCCAAATTTCATGCTTGTATCATTATTATTTGCACTATTCTTGCCATATTGGCCTTGTAGCTGTTCCACTAACTGTTTGTGTATGCCTGTGGTATGGAATTGTGCGGGAATGTGTATAGGCTGCAGTGGCATTGCTGGGTCGATAGGGGGCAAAGTTCCATACAACTCCACACACAGAAATGTCAGGTAGGGGGTTGTGAGGACATTTTACAAAAAGCTGCTGGGGGGTCATTTGGAAGTCAGAAAAGGGTGTTATAATGTTATGTTTACCAGGACATTGTAGGGGGTTATAAGCACATTTTACAAAAAGGTGCTGGGGGGTCATTGGGAAGTCAGAAAATGGTGTTATAATGTTATGTTTACAAGGACATAATTATGTCCTGATAAATATCGCCGTCCTTACAATGCTGGTGAAAAGTCAGGAAAATGTCCTGCTATACCACCGCCGCCCGCACACACACACACACACACACACACACACACACACACACACACACACAGACAAACTCTCACCCTGCATGAGGTGGTGTGGTCGGGGGCATGGTGGTTGTATTATGTGTTTAGCAGCACAGAGGTGATGGTTTTAGCACATTTGTGCGTCTCAATGTCCCTCTCCCCATCCGCCTTCTCTAACCCTCAGTCTGTTGTGCAGTAGAGGAGAGCCAGAGTGACAGTGTGGTGCAGGGGGATGGTGGTGATGGTGGCTTGCTGGCTTCCTCAACAGGGTGAGTAGAGGCTAGGGTGACACCACTGGTGGAGTGGACACACACGGAGGCTGATGGCCAGAGATGGGGATTGGCTGTGGCGGTTTGGTCATGGTGTCACTAGGTGTCACAGTGTGGGGTTTGGTGTGAGTATGCGTTTGTCAACACCTGGGGCTAGTGCTGGCAGGAGGAAACTGAGCAGGTCCCTAAGGCCCCCTAAGGGCCAGTGGCACTGCTGTCAGTCTCTGTTATGGTGCACGCTGGTGTGAGGGAGTGGTTGTTATATTGCTACATAGAGTCCATACAGTATCTCCTGTGACTACAGTCACTAACAACTGCTATCTGTTGTTTTTACAGGAGGAAGAGTTCCTTCTTCATATGCGGTAAAGCTTAACAGGGGTGAAACAATGGTCGTTTTTTATGTAAATGTTCATCATAAATTGATTAACTACAAAGCTCTGAATAAATAAAATATGTTTTTGCTATTTTTGTGCTCCTGCTGTTTTGGTCTGTTTTGGTTCAGAGCCGTACTTTATATCTTTATCAAGGGTTCTTTTCTGGTTGTTACAAGACAGCCCTCTGCTGGTAATAGCTGCAAGTACATGGCCATTTGATATATATGCCTTCAGCGATGAATATGACCATTCACCGTTAATGTTTTCCTGAACTTTCGTGTTGAACACTTGATAAAGTGTTAGGTTGGTAATTCTTTTCAGTCTGATTAGCATTACGTTGTGTTGGACTAGAACGTTTTTCTTCAGTGTTATGCCATCTCCTCAGCTGTCTGAATTCACCACAACGCCTTTACAGTAAGCAGATTCTTGTTTCAGCCAGTCAGGCATGGTTCAGCGTTCTCACCAATGTAGTACTGCTATAAAATAAATGAAAAGGTTACAGAATAAGCAAGATTTAAATGTCCTCTTCAGAGATGAATGTGGTTTATTTCCCAGTACCCGTTGTCCTATTTCCACATGGTGGAGAGTTCAATACCTATTGTAGTGGTAGATGTGACGGTTCATTTGCTCGGTTCATTTGTTCAGTTGAGTGAGCAAAGGTTGCCTGTGTGATATTAGATAATCCTTTCAGATGTTTGCTTTATGTAATGGTGATTTGGTAAACAGAGATTCTTGTTTCACTGACTTTCAGTGAGACATGAGAAGACGTAAATATAGTGACTAGAGTAATACTAGTATGGAATTAATAGCAGTAGAGTATAGTGAATAGAGTGTAGAGGATAAAAAAGGTTCATTGAATTCCATCCACCCTCTTCAAATCAGGACAGACTAACATCTGCCCTCGCCTTTCTGCTGAGACACGCAGCCAACAGTGCCCCTATGATCCCACCATCATACACACACTCAGCTAACATTCATATCTCACGCACACCTGGAGCTACTTGCCACAGTCTTACTCCCTACTGCCTCCCTCCCCCTCGCCTCCTCCCCCCAGCCCCAACAAGCGCGGCCCCCCCACCTACAGCGAGCACATCTCCAAGCGGCTGGCGTCCGACGCCCTGCACCCCCCTGGCACACCTCACCGCTTCCGTGAGGCGCGCACAGAGTTCCGGCACGACCGCTCGCCAGCCCGCGCCATGCTGGAGAGAGAGAAGTCACCGGGCAGAGGGTCGGAGATGCGCGGGGCTGAGCTGAGGCTGGACCGCTCACCGGGCCGCGTCATGGACCCCCGTATGGAGCGCTCGCCCGCCCGCATGGATGTGCGCAGGGAGAGGTCGCCCGGACGAGGAGCTTACGAGGAGCAGCCCCAGCGGCCACGCCTGCATGCCCAGTCAGGACGGGCACCCCTCACCACCGTCAACAAGGTCAACCCACACTCTCAAATGGACACTTCTCAACATCATTACAAATACATTCAAACCAACTGGTACTCCGTTAATCTAATTAGATGTGCACTGAACATTACTTGAAGACATGCATGAGATGATGCTGTCTGATGCATCAGCTGGTTTCATGACAGTGTAGGTGGCAACAGCCTGGCTAAGATATTGGATTGTTTTGTATATTGGATTGTATCGTATTGTGTCCCCCAGTCACTTCTGGGTGATTACCTCTGTTCATTACTCCACCCTTGAAGTGTTTTAATTTGTGCGTTTGTATTTGTGTTGTAGGTATGGGACCAGTCATCAGTCTGAGCGACAACATATCCACCAATCAGAAGTGAGGTCCACCTATCTCATCACCCGGAAAGAAATGACCACCATGTGAATGACAAATCAGAAAGTGGGCCGACTGTAGATGTAACACCACAGGGTAGCAGTCCTAAACTAAACTAATGTAACAGCACAATATTTCCTACGTAGATGATCCGACTACAAAAGATGTCCAACTGTTCTGTGCTACTTCTGGCCCTGCCTAAGTAGACATCTAATTCTCTGGGATGCTTAGTTGAGTCATCTGGTGTCCCCAATTCAGAAAGCAATTTATTCATGGGTGATGGCAGAGGAAAAGAGGGAAATTAAAAAGTTCTGGCTCTCGTCGTTTGAGCCAGTGACTTTCATGTTTTTTCCATTTTTCTCTGCCTTTCACATTCTCAGCTCTCCTTATCCCTCTCTCTCTGTCTCTTCTCTTACTCCTGACTAAGCTGTTTGCTTTCAACCCAGCACTCTGCGCAACCC
The DNA here is from genome assembly GCF_034702125.1 of Engraulis encrasicolus. NCBI lineage: Eukaryota > Metazoa > Chordata > Actinopteri > Clupeiformes > Engraulidae > Engraulis > Engraulis encrasicolus. The sequence continues at coordinate 54,452,808 of NC_085867.1, forward strand.
ACAATCGCCAGCACCCTGCCCCGCTGGTCTTTGTGGGGGAAAAAAGGCTAAAATGAACTTTGTAAAACTTCAGGATGTCATTTGACTGTACATACTCGAAACTCAACTTTTTATAAGAGACTTAAAGGGAATATACGGCTGGTGAAGCCATAATAACTATTTTTGTTATGTCAAAAAGAGTTTAAAAGATATGAAACACATGAAAAATGGTGTTTGTATTGTGCTCTATCCTTGAATGTGGAAATCTTAAATATCAACCATGTAAAAAAAAAAAATGTCCAGATGTTTTGCTTCAAGTGGAATTCATTTTGCTTGGATGCCTAGCAGATTAATGCACTCCATCCTGTAAAACAAACATACTGGCTTAAAAAAAAGGAACTTGAACATTTCAATCACTTTTTATTTTGCTACAGGCTCCCTCCAATTATTTTTTTAAGTTATTGTCTGTTAAGCATATATATATTTTTACTGATTCTAAAACAGGAGAAAGGTATGGTATGACTTAAGATTGTTACTATAGCAGACGAAATGAGCTGCACAGCTAGAAACAAGTGGACCGTCTGTCCAACGAGTTCCATTGTCCTCTCGATCCGTAGCCATGGTAATGTGTGAACCTCAGGACTCTGTTCCTATGAAAAAGTGCCACGCGGTGCAACAACTGCCCCAGAAAACTAGCCGGCAAGTATCTCTTCACGCTTTTAATTCGTAGCATGTTGGATGGAAAAGATTGTGCAAACACACTAATCTTTTTGACCGTCCTATTAATGTTTTGTTTTGTTTTGTTTTTTTAATGTTTATTCTACGTTTATATTCTAACCATACCCCACTTTCCTTCTAAATGCACTTCTCCCATTGTGCTCTTAATAATGCAGATGTCTAACAACCGCTGACCGAATTAAGCTTTCCTTGTAGATTTTTTTTTATGTTCAAAAAGCATTAAACATAAATACTATTAAAAATGAATCTCTTTCACTGGTCCCCTGTCCGCTGCATCTTTGTTTGTTCCATCTTAAAAGTGGGGTAGTATATCATTTTGTGTTGTGGCAAGTCTTTCTTCCTGTGCCAAAATCTGTCCTTTCATATTTACAAACCCTTTCCTCTCACACTAAAATGTTTTTTTTTTTTTTTTTTAACTCTGAAACAGACACACACTAGACACTTGAGTGTAGGTGGGCAGTGTGATGTGCTTTAATTCATTCACACACTTTGGGAGCACCTCGTCCTCTGCAGGCAAAACAGTCTCTCAGCACGCGGCGAGGCCCCCTCCTCAACACCATCGAGAGAGGGGGGGGGGACCCCCCAGCACAGGCCCTCAGCACTCAGCCTGGAGGAAGGGGAGCAAAGCAGCATGGGATACATGAGCAGGAGTCCGACATGACGTGACACTGAGGTGGCTCACCGCTGTCACCTCGTCACAACAGTCTATAGCGCTGCCTCAGGGGTCGCCATGGTTGTTTCCAACAGTCCGGTAACAAGCTGACGGTTTGCAACGGTAGCAGAGCTGAGCTATAAGAGTCCATTCTGGTGTCTCTCTGTCTCTCTCTCACACACACACACACATCATCCCATTACTCTCTATCGTCAAATTTAGCTGTACACATGGCATTATATACATACATCTCATTCACACTAAATATCCCGTCTTCCGTGTGTGTGCTTGTGTGTGCAAAAGATTCTCTTCACACGCCCAGGCGGCTCAATTGTTAATTCTATGTGTACACAGAAGGATGGGGTATTGGGGTAGGATATTGTGGTAATCTGTGATCTGTCCAGTCCAGGGGGGGAGTGAAGACTGACCACTACAGGAGCGCTGGGGAGGGAGAGAAGTCTAAGCCAAGTTGTTTGGGGGTGGGGTTAGTCTTTGATTGGCTGAACTCTGCTGTCGAGGCTTGTCTGGCCCAACACGCTCCGGTGAGTTGACGCTTATCTGTGATTGGCTGATTCTTTTTGAGGAAGGGAGAGGGGTGTGTTTGTGGTGTCTAGTTGGAGCTGGCTGTGATTGGCTTCTCCAGCTCCAGGTCGGCGGGGGGCACGGCCGGGGGCACCGAGCTCATACGCAGGTGGCCGTAGCAGGCCTTGCACACGCGGTTGGGCTCGTACAGCTGCTGACTCGGCACCGCCACCTTCTGGTCACAGCAGCTCGCGCAGAACACGTTCCCACAGTTCCTGGAGTCAGAACAGGATGAGGGGGAGCGAGAGACGGAGAGGGTGAGGAAGACAGAACAATGATTCATTAGACGCGCACTATTAGCACCAATCATGCATTCATTTACAAAGACACTTGTAAACTCATGATTTTACTCAAGGCTGATGGATATTCAAGTTCCAACTATCTTAATCAGCCAGAGTAATGAACATGGGATGTTAGAGGAGCATTTCAACAAGCACTTTTTACAAGAAGCTCTCACAGTCAGTAGAGGACTTTTCTTTTGTACAGCGAAGCGTGCTTTAGTGCAGATAGAGGCTCTTTAATGGGGGAACTAGAGGATGCTAAAAGCATGAGAAGGCCCCGGCTCACATTTCGGCTCTGCTGGGGCTAATGGGATCTGTCCAGCTCATGCCAGGCTGAGTGCCCAACGCCCTTCAGTCCAGCTCTCTCCCAGTCTTTCATTTTCCCTCTCCAAATCTCTCTTTTTCCAAATCTCTCTCCGCCTCCCTCTCTTTTGCCTAACCGTGAGAACCAGCAACTCGCTCCTGCACACCTTCACTCCTTACTCTCTCAGAACCTGCTCTCCTCCAACTTTTCAACAAACAAAACCTCAAGCCTGTGCTGCCTTTGCTTTTCTACCTCAGATTCAGATCTTCAAAAGCCTGCTGGCATGGCTGCACCATGACTGGGCATATTTGGAGAAACGCGGCATGGGGAACAGAGAGGGGATACAGCAGAATGGGATACTGAGGTGGATTAAGGTATAAGCCAGGCAAAAAGTTAGTAAAACAAGCGTGTGAATGTCAACCAACAGAAACAAAACAAGCAAGAGAGGAGAAGAGAGTGAACAATGATGAATGAGTGAAGATCAAGAGAGATGAGATGCAAAGAAGGGAAGAGGGAATGGAGGGGTGGAGGGAAGGGCATCTCTCACCAGGCTTCTTCAACAGGCTCTCTGGCACTGCAGGAGAGAGAGGGAGAGACAGGAGAGGAAGAGTCAGAAACCAGGGATGAGCTCTAAAGGAAAGGCACACTCTGTGCCCGTGTCTCTGTGTCATAATCCAATCAAACTCCATTTCACTCGCACTCCACAAACATCGCTCCCAAACGCCATCATATCCTGCTGCACCAACAGCACACAAGCACTCTAGATCTCCTTTCATTACACACAACCCAAGTCATACAAGCAAACTAATGAACAGGCCTCTCGTTTGATCCACTTTCCACTGGGTGCGCACCAAAGCACACAGACGTCACCAAGCAGCCAACCTCAGCCAAAAGTAACAACAAGAACCTCAGACAATCGCTCCTCTCTTCACCGTGTGTGGATCAGAGCCTCAACACAGATACACATGTCAGTATGCGTATCATCAGACAAGCTCTAAAGACTCTTCTCATCTCTTGCCTTTCTTTTCCCTTCTCCTGCTCTGACACCATTCAATTCTCAACCATTTGAAGAGCAGCAGCTTGGCCTTTCAGCCCATAGCATATTCACATCTTAATTCTTGTTTTCATCTGTAAAATACTTGCCTGGTTAACACCAGACCTAATCACAAGTGAGATTAGGTCTGGGGAGTTGCCTATTGTAAATTCCGTATGGGGCCGGAATACTTGGCTATTATGACACACTGCCCTGCTCTCTGATTGGGCAGAGAAACTGTTAAGGTCGGAATGCTTGGCCATTATGACACAGATCCCATGATCTTGTACGTTATGAGTCATCCTCGCCATACATAATCGTTCACAATTTTGAACAGAACCAGGTCAGCTTACGGCCACGAGACATTTGATGAGGGGCTATCAGAAAGACTGACATTTGGACGAAATGGTTTGGAGAATTTCCTCAGACAGGATAACAATGGAGTGAGGTGGATACGGTTAACACAGACCATGTTGAATTTCAAAATGAAGCGTTGTGTGTGTGTGTGTGTGTGTGTGTGTGTGTGTGTGTGTGTGTGTGTGTGTGTGTGTGTGTGTGTGTGTGTGTGTGTGTGTGTGTGTGTGTGTGTGTGTGTGTGCGTGTGTGTGTCACAAACATTTGTAAAGGAAATGTGCATTCACCTGCAGTGGTGCTTCCGTGCTGCCATCCAGAACTTGGACTCACAGCCGTAGCAGTGTGTTGCCAAGTGATCTGGGTACCACCTCGTGACCTTCACAGAAACAGAGATGTCAACATCATTAACTCAAAACACATTAACTAGGGCAATTTTGTCTCTAGGTTTACCAACCACTTTCTTATTCTTATTTTTTCTTTTTTTCTTATCTCACACACACACACACACACACACACACACACACACACTAGTGTACAAACCTCCGGCTCACGCTGCTCCACCTGCTCCCAGCTGCCCTCAGAGAAGAACTCGGAGCTGCAGCGCGACAGACACATCGGCTCCAGATTATTCTCCCCGTCTGCCATTGACACCTGAGGAGAGGAGAAGAACTCTCAAGTCAAGTCAACAAAAAAAGGGTAAAATCATCACTAGTCAAGGGGATGGGAATAATGCAGGGAAGCAACCAAGGGAACTATTTGACATTTCCTTATAAATCTAGGAAACACATGCAGGCCCACAGCTCATTTCATTTTTATATTGATGGGTCATTAATTTATTGCAGTCACACAGCTGTCTTTCACACTGATAAGTGAATGGGTGGGTTAGCAAGTGAAGTGTGAGTGAGTGTACCAGTCAATGTTTGTGTGTGTGTGTGTATGTCCCCTCACCATGTCGTTGGGTGCTTCTCCGTTGTTGACTCGGAGGCGACTCCAGAGTTGCTGCACCTGCCTCTTGAGGTTCTCCACCTGCAGCTGGTGACCCGCCTCCATCTGCTGCAGACGCACCTGCTCAGGTCAGAGGCAAACTCAGCTTTAGAAAACAGGAAACATGCACACGCTTCTCAAGTGACAATACCATGCGGCCAGTGCAGGACAGACATTACAACGCAAGATGGGAGAACATTTAGCGATGTTAAGTTAAAAAGTAATGTTTCAACCTTTTCTAATCTATACTGCATAAGTGCACAGGCACATACCTTATCAATTATACCCAATACATACATGAATATGAAAATCTATACATAATAAATGAATACCCTAAATGCTTCCTAAATAAATAATGACCTATATCGTATATCAATAAGTGTCTTATGTAAGGGTTAACGTTCGGCGAGAAGGTCGCTACCGTGGAATAGCAGCACGACAGAGAGAATCTTTAGACCCCGACGCGGAGCGGAGGGGTCTTGTTCTCTCTGAAGTGCTGCTATTCCACAAAGCGACCGACTCGCCGAAAGTTAACCCGCTTATTATATGGATATACTTAAATGATTCACACATGGCGGGGACATTTCTTTAGGCCTATTTAATGTTAAGATTGTTGCTGCACAAAACAAAACAGTGCCGTTGTGGAACACCGCTAGGCAACAGCTAGGTAGCCAGGACAACAGGTGTTGTCTATCACAGCAGCTGATTAGAGTCTTGTTGAAAAGTCGCTTTAGCAGTGAAAAGTCTTGTTGCCATTGACAGCGGTCTGTTATAGACCAACCCGTCCGTTATCGAAAAATAACAGACGTGCGAACGTTGGGGAGCCCCGTTGAAATGAATGGAGCATTCGACCGATGACGTCACACCATATAATAAAAACATATAATTGCATATTTACCTGCACTGCATCGCTGTGCACGCTGAGCCCGTCCTCCTCCAGGTGTCCAGCAGGGGGCAGTGCTGTAGAGGAGGAGGCGGCTCCCTGTGCCCGGGGACTAGTGCCCGACGACAGCTTGCGGGGGTAGCGGAGGCCTCCGCCACAGGGGGACGTCAGCCCGCTGCCTGTGCCCGAGCAGGAGGTCTGGCGGCTGGGCGGCCTGCGGTGGTTGTGGTGGTGGTGGTGGAGGTGATGGTGGTTGTGGCCGTTGGCTGTAGGGTGGTGGCTCTCGCCGTTGCACATGGTGCTAGGGGAGGGGGACAGAGGGTGTGGCAAGGCACCGTGGGAAGGCGAGTGGAGGCCATTGAGAGTCCGGGGGGGCTCCGGGTGGGCCGCTGCAGCAGGCTGTGCTTGGTGCTGGTGTGAGGAGGGAGTGTTGAGTGGAGCTCCTGCCTGCTCAGGCATCTTCTCCTGGGCTGAGGTGGCGGGAAGAGCTCGCTCACCGGCCCCTTCCTGTCCACAAGGAGGCGGAGTCAGCGGCGAGCCATCCTGCTCCGACTGGCCGTTGCAGTGGCCGTTGGTCATGTGACTAGGCAGAGGGGGCGGGGTGTGGTTGGTGGCGTTCTCCAGAGCCTGCTCCACCAGCTTCTCAGACAGCTGACTCACGGGGTCCTGAGGTGCGGCGGCAGCAGCAGGAACTGCAGAGGACGCCTCAGAGTGGGGGGAGGGCGTGGAGAGGGTGGAGGGGGTGATGTCTTCGCTGGCGTCCTCAGACAGAGCGCCATTGGTGGTGGTGGTGGTGGTGGTGGCCTGAGGGACTGAAACCACTGTCCCCTCCTCACGGGCCTCCTGTCATAACAAGTCAAGTAAAGTTAGGTTCTAATTGTTTATTTAAATAGCACATTTAAATACTAAATTGTAATAAGAAGAAGTACCCCTCATTTACCCCATTGATTTCTAAAGCATTTCATTCAGCTCATGTTTATCCAAGGAGTTTAGCTGTAAACAACTGGACCTGTTTGAGTTTGAAGGCGCTTCTCTCCTCTTTCCAAGATGATTCATGAGCTCTGCTGGATATGTGTGAACACTTGGAGTTCATAATATGCTCTAGGCTACTCCCTTCCACCATGGACAAAGGAGTCCCTTGCAAAGATGTGAGTGAGTCGTTATTGTCTAACTCGCTAGTGATCGCTAGTCCTCTTTCGAGAGAATCTACTAGACTAATGCTTGAACTGGCCTTGCCCCAGGGCAGACTCCTGACATGATGTTTAGTTTAGTTTAGTTTGTGTGTGTGTACTCGTTATTTACTCTTTAATTTAAAAAAAAAAAAAAAAAAACTAACCCCTCTGCAACTGCACTTGTTGTTCTGTATATCTCCTGTGCACATTGTATTTGCTTGTGATGTTGGCTTGAATATGTCCTCTTTTGAAAGTCGCTTTGGTTATAAAGCGTCTGCCAAATGTAATGTAATGATGGTCAAGGTGTGACGCCAGGGACATAAACACGCAAATTTGAGAAGCAAAGCTAAATGACAATCAAAATGGGGCAAAGGCAAACGAACTGGGCGAAGCAAAGCGAAAAATATTTGGCCTGCGGCGGCCAATCAAATCAGCGACGTAAATGTTTTCATTGATTTTATTCGCAGCAACGACCTGTTGACTGTTGAGCTGTAAGAATGGAAGACTGAATTTTGCCTCTTTGCTTTGCTAAGTTCACCTCCATGTGTCCCTGGCGTGTCACACTTCCTTAGAGATCACTGACCTGTGAAGATGAGAGTTGTGGTGGTCATACCTGGAGAAGATTAACCATCCCTGAATAGGATCTCTTTCTTACATACTGTAAAATTCTGCTCTGATGACATATTGTATTTATGTACACAAACACACACTTTTTAATATGAAAAAATATATTTTATTTATCACTTTTCCTGTTTGCTCACAGCTACTTGTCTGCCTGTGTATCCTTGCATTTCCCTTTTCTCCACTGCAACAGCCTGACAAACATTGGTTGTGTGTGTCTGTCCATCTTTTATGTCTTTTGTTGTCTTAGATTGGAGGAACATAAGCCTTGTTTGCATTTTTTTTGTAAGTTATGCATGTCAAAAGTTTTTATTAAAAAAAAAGGTGTCCTCCAAAGTGGGCTACGTGGCGGTGAGACCAAAAAAATAAACTAAAATAAGGTATAATAAAATAATTAAAATAATGATACTAATCAAACAAATAATAATCATCATTGCCTTTAGGATGTGCTCCATCTGAGCTGGGGCCACGCCCTCCGCCACAGACAGCCCCGCCTCCTCACAGCTCCCAGAAACCTCGGCTGCCTGCTTTCTGATTGGCTCAGCCCGCTCCACAGGCTGCTCCTCCTCCTCCTCCTCTGCCCTGGTGGTGTCTGGGTCGGGCCTGTGGGGACTAGGGCTGGGGCTGGGGCTGGGCTCGATGTCCAGCTGGTTGGGGCTGCTGTCCTCCTCCTCCTCCTCCCCGTCTGGTGATGTGGCCATGGCCGTCAGCTCCAGGGCGCGCAGGTTGGGGTCGCTGCAGCGCCGGCTAGGGGGAGGGCCCCCGCCAACCTCGCAGGCCGACGGCAGGTCGTCCACGGAACGCGTCTTAGGAAGCCTGCACACACACACACACACACACACGTACATGTACACACGCAGATCAGCAGACAAATCAAAGCACCATCACAGCAAGTGCTAACCATACGAAGGAATCATTGCAGTGGTACCATGAGCCACTACTAATTTTATTGAAAAATCATAATAAACCACTGATTTTTTTTCTTCATTATTTTTATTTTACTTTTAGAACGTGGAAAAGCTCTCCACTGTGTTAGTCAGCATTGCTTCTGAAGACTGTGTAAAAGCAACCTTAAGGGCAACACCATAATTATAATTATTGGTCATTTAGACTCCTAGATAGATATCTCCAATACAAACTTTTACCTTGTGGCCTCTCCTGCTGTTGGATATGTCCTCAGAGGATGCGGTGTTGATAATAACTACAGTATAATCATTATGATTGATTACTCCACATTCTCCTGGAATGCTCACCTGCCATTGGGTACGTCTTCACCAGAGTTTTTGTGTGCTGGGTAAGGAGCACAGGACTCCTCACATGGTGTAGAAGGGGAGGAGCTGGGCAGGTAGACGGCACTCCATACCATCAGGTTACGCACGTGGCACACAGGATGCAGCACCTACACACACGCACACACCATTAGTCAATTCCGGCATCCCATATATTCAAAGACATCACAACAACATCGATACTGATTTAGCAGCTTGGTTAAGATATTCCAAGAATGCAATACACATTTTTCAAAGGATTACATGGAATCGATGTAATCCATACAAGATTGCTGCACGTGAAAGTGTGTGGTGTGTGTCTGTGTGTGTGTGTGTGTGTGTGTGTGTGTGTGTGTGTGTGTGTGTGTGTGTGTGTGTGTGTGTGTGTGTGTGTGTGTGTGTGTGTGTGTGTTAGGGCTGTAACAATAGTAAGTTTCTCCCTGTTTGCCAGTCAGTAGGCTCAGACGACTTTGATTTCGTCGATCGATGTTGACAAAGCACGTGAGCGAGAACTTGTCACGATGTGGGTGGTATTAAAAACAGTTTGTGTTGGCCCTTTATTTGGAGGAATTTGGAAAAACTGAGTAACTGAGTATCCCTGCTCTACAATATCATTACAGCCCTAGTGTGTGTGTATGAACTGTAGCAAAGTCTATGCATGAGACATTGTTTTGTGTCTGATAAGCCCTTACAAAATAGTACATGAAATAGTTCCACCAATACTCGGATTAGTAACATTTGAGATCCAAATAGAAAGTATTAAAGAGCATTAAATGCATGTATGCATGCGTGCGTGCGTGTGTGCGTGTGCGTGTGCGTGTGTGTGTGTGTAGAAGCTGACCGTCTCGGAGTGTGGTGAGTAGAGGATGTTTCTGAAGGCGCGGTGTGCCGGCCGCAGCAGTGACCAGACGGAGCAGGTCCTGCTCTGCACACAGCCCTCCTCTCGCTCCCGCCCACTGTTACACAGGAACGTCCCAAACAGACACGAGTAGGTATGCTGAACCAGCTTCACCTGGAGAGGAGAGGAGAGGAGAGGACACACGCACACACACACGCATACACACACGTTACATTACATTACCTTGCATTTAGCAGATGCTTTTATCCAAAGCGGCTGACAAATGAGAACATCCGTCATAATCAGCAGCACAATATGTGGGGAAATTACAGAATAATCCAAAAGCCAAACATTACATGACATTACATTACATTGCATTACATTTGGCAGACGCTTTATAACAAAAGCAACTTGCAATCGAGTAAGATTGTACAAACAGGGTAAGAGTACTTCAGACACACACACGCACGCACGCACACACACCCATACAGTAGTTTAACAATAGAGCCACTATGCATCTTTGGAGAAAATACCACACACCGCAGCAAGAGAAAATAACTTGTCCCAAAGAGCACCCTTAAGTGAGAAGACACCCTCTTAATTTAGATGTCAACAAAGACAAGAGGCACTTGTGTGAGCTGAAATTTAAACTCCTTCAGCAGTAAGATGAGACTGCGCTCAATCAACACGACCGTGTCAGAGAAGAGGGAACGCGAATGAAATCAGGACAAAAATACTTCATGAAGTAGTCAAAACACTTTTTGAAGTAGTCACAAAAATAGCAGAGGTACAAGTACAACATAATTTTACCAAATCATCTTCAACAGAACAGACTAATTCCCATGTTTTTGCCCTCCTTGATATAATTTGACATGTCATCATTAGAACCAATCCATTCTCTATTTCTACTTCTCTCTGCATTGGTGGGCAAATCGCCTACACGTAGGAGGTAAAATGTTCTGCCATGAATTCCCCCTGCCTTCACTTTTGGCAGAGTGGATTTCCCCACTTGGCTGGCACATCTCTACCTAAACCGGCTGTGGGAATTGTGCTGCTAATCAGGATCAGGTATTACCACCATTTGGCTGAAGCAAATACGAGGGAGGAGGGCACACTCATTGGAAACCCAAGATGTTCATCTGCTGAACACTCACGAGTCATGACACTGCAAAACTGAGTTAAGACTGACTTGGCTTGTTTCAAATGACTGGCTTGCTGCATGGCTTCTTTAATGCAGAGACTGCGGTCTGAAAATCGGGTGAACATTTTGAATGTGCGCATTCTACACAATCTACCTGCCTTTTTTCCACTTTGTTTTGCAATGTTCAAACCAAACTGTGGAGACAACCTAGAGAGTGCCTATTTGGCTATAACAGATATTGCTTAGTTCAGCTTTATGGAGGGATAGGATTAAAAAGTTAATTAATCATCATCCTGAGTCAGTCGATGCTTAAATGAGTCAATGGTAAGCGAATGGTGACTCTGCCAACAGAATGTGAGCATGTCTCACCAGGAAGGCCTCGTTGAACTGGAAGGAGCAGGGGAACTGCCTCTGCAGCTGGTGAACGCAGTCCAGCCACTGCAGGAAGACCGGGCAGCGCTCGTTCAGGTCGTCCGCCTTCTCGCCGTGGCCACAGCGGTCCGCGAACTTGTGGCCGAAGTCCAGCCACTCAGTCTCCACCAGCACCTGGAAACCCTGCGGACGGGACAGGACAGGAAGGAGGAGTCTGGCTTAGTCTGGGATTCTGCCTTTTTAGAGTGAGGAATACATGAGCTCATTTACACTTTGTTGTAGTAAGTAGTAGTAACCGTTCAAAAGCTTAAACACGTCTTGTGACTTACATATTTGGCTAAGCCTCGTCACAATGCGTGGTCAGTGCATTTGGGTGTCAGTCATCCACAGATCAGGACAAAAATTGTTGACCTTCTTATTGCGGTTTTACAAGCAAGCATACCGGTAGTTCACATTTCTGCTTAGAGGTCCCATGTGACAGACACTTTGTTTTTACTCAAGTACACACTTTAAGGTACTCAATTCTAAAGGGCTGTTCTGTTCTCATCTATGAAGTCATGAAAATCATTTTAAAATAGTTTGTATTCACCACCATTAATCAAAAATGAGACCACTTCAAAATTATCAGTTTTTCTGATTTTAATATCAATAGGTATGCGTTTGAAAAAGTTCTATAAACTGCTGACATTTCCACCAAATGACATTATTGTCATTTACAACTTTTATTTGCAGAAAATGACAAATAGTCAAAATAACGCAAAAGAGACAATGTTTTCAGACCTCAAAAAAGGCAAAGAAAATTATGATGGTAAAATGTTTGTTCGAAATTCAGAGGAAAAGTTGTCAGTGGTTTATAGAATGAAACAACCATCTTAATTTTACTCAAACATTCCTCCCCATCAGTAGTAAAGTAAGAAAAAAACTGAAAATCAGAATTTGAGATTTCGAAGGGGTCTGTTATTTTTTTTCCACAGCTGTATACCGTATTGTATAACTGTACATTGTATACTGCAACAATAAAGATATACCCCATGACATTGTCTGGATCACTTTCAGAGTAGGGTTGTGCCGATAGACGATGTCATCGTCCATCGGCGATGGACAGCTGGCATCACGATGGACAGCCAACATCGTGATGCCAAGGAATTTGTATTTTTGAAGCCGCTGCTATTGCCATCATTACGGTGCTTGGCATTGCAATAAACTGAAACATTACCGTAAAATCCCTAGTAGCAGCGGACTGCGCAGGTAGCAGGACTGAACGGACCGAGGTTGTCAACACAAGCCTCAAGCAGAGTGAATTTTATAGCTACGAAAAAAAACACAATGGAATAAAAAAAAACTTGTGAACTAAGCCCTACTATTGTTTGCTGCATATGAGTTTCAAGTAAGTGTCTGATTGCCTACATTTATTTATGTGACCCAAGTTTCTACAACGGAGAGTCATGAGGCATTGGTTCTCCCTCCGGAGTAGTCTAAAGTGAAAGCAACAAATCGTTCAGCAATTGCGACAGTTTACCATTTCATGTTTAACGGAAATTCGACTCAAAATGTTTAATCTCTCCGCGATGGAGATGTCTTGTGAAGTAGCCACACCACACAAGATTGTAGTACACTTCTGATTAGCCCACTGCCAAGAGGGAGCGCAAGCGATTCCATGTCTGCCCGCGTCTTTGTGGCTTCACCGCAATTGTTTCCATTGATGAATTAAAAAGTCTCGCCGTGTGCTTAAGAAACATTCGCGCAGTGGTGGACAGTAACGAAGTAAATGTAATTCGTTACTGTACTTAAGTAACATTTTCATACTTTCATACTTCTGAATACTTTCATACTTTACTCAAGTATTTTTATTTGGTAAGACTTTATACTTTTACTTCACTACATTTCAAAGTGAAATTTAGTACTTTCACTTCGTTACATTTACAGCTACACTCGTTCCTTACTCGTTCCTTTTTTCTTTTTTTTTTAAGGCGATACACGGCAGGTGAATTACCGGTAATTCATTTTTAATGCCCTGGTCAAATGAAATCTGAGATCCACGCTTGTGTGAAGAAAGTGAAACTGAATCCGATTGGCAGACTCAGAGATTCGCCATTGTGATTGGTTGTAATGTGTCACGTGACAACACGCTCTACTGTACAGATTTAGTTTTAGAAGGAAAGCGAGCAGATCAAGACCACTGATGTGTCCACTGTTGCGACTTGCGAGACGAATTTAAATAAGAAGAAACTGTACCTACGTTCTAGTAACATGCGGAAAGCACAGGAAAACAATAAAGCAGGCGACAATAACGTTGTTAGAGTGTATTAATCTGCACGTCGTATTCGTTGTGTGAGGGGGGAGAGGTTTAGCTCGCACTGCAGGCTGCACTCGCCTGACAAGACGAAATTTGTCTGATAGGCTTCGCGTTTGAACTGAATAATCAGCGAATTGATACTTAATGTAGGCCCTACTGCTTATTTGACTTACCGTGCTATATCTGTGTTATGACTTGAGAGTCACATAATTTCCGCTTTTGTAGCGTGTTGGTTTCTTGAGTCAAGTAGGCCTACACAGGATGCCTAAATATGCTGTTTATTCCAACCCATCCAGGCGCACAACTCCGTGATTCTTTCCCCTCAATACATTGCAGTATTTTCTGAAGTAGTTGGGGGTTACAATTACTTGTCTAATAGACTCCCCTGTCACCAATAAAATGATTTGCTTCAACTTTATGGAAAAGAGGCTTGTTTAAAGGGTTTGTATCTTTACATGAGGATTGTCATGCCCACCATATGTTGCAAAGTGAGGCTACATTCAACATGTATCCTTGCAACATGTATCCTTTCCCTTAAGTCAGGTCAGTAGGCTACAAGTGTTCCAATTAAGTTGTATCAAGTAGGCTATTGCAAATCATTGGCATCTAGCAAATAGAGACCATTACAAGTATATGAAGATGTTCCTATCTTTAAAGGTAGCTTAGAATCCCAAGAAGTCTGTTTGTCCATACATAGGCCTAAGCCAACCTTAACATAACCAAACACTACATAATAATAATAATAACAACAACAACAACAACAACAACAACAACAACAATAATAATAATAATAATAAGAGGTCCCCCAAAACCATAATTATAACAAAAATTAAACTTAAAGTACTTTATTGGCTACTACTCTAACTCCTTGCCGTCACAAATAAGTAGGCCTACACTGGACGAGGCCTACGGCTGGGGGGTATTGTAGTAGTTGTTCTAATACGCATATAATCAATTTTAGCCTAATCTTTCTTAATATTAATGGCCTTTCATGTGTTCTTTTGGGCATGTTAGGGTCAGTATTAAATCTTTAGAGAGGTGAAAATGAACTTCTGATGCTATAACATCCATGGACTTACTCCACAGTGTTTCCGAGGCCTGTTATTCCTAGTTCTAACATGTTCAGTTGGTATAGCCTATGCAAATCAGAGGATATTTAATTAGATATGACCAAACTAGGCCTACAACACTTAAATATTAAAATTGCACCAAATGCTTCATTTTTAAGTTTTTACTTTTTACTTTTAGTACTTAAGTATTTTTGACGGCAGATACTTTTGTACTTCTACTCAAGTAAAAAAGTCAGGTGAATACTTTCACTTTTACTTGAGTAGTTTTCAATGCAAGGTAACTGTACTTTTACTCAAGTACATAACTGGTGTACTTCGTCCACCACTGCATTCGCGTCGGGTAATTTGCTAACTCGGGCTAAAATCCATTGCAAAACCTCGAGAAGGCACGCGTGGGTTCTCATCTCTTCCATTTGACAAACGTTCTGGGCTTGCCTGCATGGCTAAAGTTATGTACCGGTATGTAAAAAACGCAGTGACACAGCTGGTCTTGAAATAGAACTACGCCGTTAAATAACACACTCTAGTAGCAGCCTGCATTAGGCTGCATCGCGAAATTTACTGAAAATAAGTTTCCACGCGGTGGAGTTTGGAAGAGCGGGCTTGAAGCAGCTGATGGTGACACGAGAGACAAGAAGGGCGATGGGGAGGGGTCGTTCGGGGAGAGTACGCTCTCACAGACAGCAGAGGAGCGACCATCTCTGTTGCAGACAGTAGCGCAGCTGGAGGAGGTTTAAACTTTTTTTTGGTAAGAATTAAAAAACTGTTACTATATTTGACTTAGGCCTATCTTAAAGCAAACATATTAAAATAATAGCTTAGTGAAAGGCAAAAAAATGAAACCTATGATAATTAAAAAAATAATAATATTACCCCCCCCCCCCCAACGACGACGATGTCATCGTCCATCGCATCGTCTCACTGTAAACCAAAGAGGCTTGAGACAAGAGGGCTTACTCACGTCATAACAGCGTAGTAGGAAATGATGGCGAGGGGAGTACGGAAATGTTATTCACTATGGAACAGGTCATAGGACAGCGTGAATGTCTGTCAGCTGTCCTTAATTACCCCCAGCAATTACTGCTGACCAACAGCTGCCATTACTTGGCCACAAATTGTCCATCATGATGTTGCCCCCACTGACCATGTGCAAGGGAGTACGAAAATGGCATCCATCGCACCCACTGACCAATGACCATGCGCATGGGAGTTAATTTTCCATCCAATCGTGTCCTCAGGCAACGCCCCCGTACTACACCGTGGCCAATGCATTCCCCGCCAAGAGATTGTTCTTTCTCTTGAGTTTCTTTGCTGTAAACATCGTCAGCTGCCAATTAGGGGGACATCGCCCAAGCCTATTTCAGAGGGATGTTCTGACCTAACACACAATGACTTCCAATCGGAATAATGAGACGTCACTCACCCCTTCTGCTTGTTAATGTTATACAGCAGGCGTTATCGTTCTCAAAGCCAGTGTGGATGGAAATATGGTTATAGCTATCTTTATAGTCATCATTGCAGACCACACATGCCTCCTGTCTGTTTGCTCTCTTCACTCCTTTGTCCTTATTTGCATATCTAACAGCAGCCATTGTAATGCTGTAAGAGAATGAGTGTGTGGTACACTAAAAGTTGGTAGCCATGCATACACATAAACCTTCTAAACCTTCATACTAAAACTCCTTTGACCTTGTGCTCTCTCCAACCCCTTACTGTACACCAGGGTGATTTTATTCAGATACAGCATTAACATCTTCATTTAACCACATGTAGAATGCTTAGCGTACCTTGCCATGAGAACACTAACAATAGCCAAGTTATTGATGATAGAGGTGCTCCGATTGCTCGGCTGCCGATCATGACCGGCCGATAATGGCCAAAAATAGCCTGATCGGTGATCGGAAAAACATGCCGATCAAAAAACCGATCGAGAGATATTAAATTCCTCACGCAACCATTTGCCTTTACACCTGGCGCTGCATGTAGGCGCTGGCTCTGCACAGCTGCAACTGCACCAAAAGAAGGCATCTTTGCTTGTCTATAACTTTTCGCCATTCCCCCCTTCATTTCCACCATTCATAACCATATCTGCATCAACAATGATCTGATTTTCCGATCCATGCGCCGTTTACCTGAGTGACAATGTAATTTGCGATTGAGTACTCGCCAGTGAGCCATGTTACGTTATAACCTGTGTAGTTGCCTTGGTCAGCACGCGACAACTTCACGTTGTCAGCACAAACATGTCAATTATTGTTTTCAAAGTTGTAATTGGCAGTCAGTCGATTAGTTTGATAGTCGCTGAAACACCAAACGGCGACATATGTGGTTAAAACTTGAGAGAGAGATTCAGAACGGTAGTGGAGCACTGCAACTGTGGACGGTGACAGAGAGGGGAGGGGCTCTCCTCACGAGGCTGCTCATTTAAAGCGACAGGTTGTTTTTTTCTCGTATGTGGAAGACTATTTGATGTAATGTTTCAGTTTCAATTCAATCTTAAATAGTTTAGTTATTCTATGCAATAACTTATACATTGATTAATACTGTAGACTGTATTACCAACACTAGTCTGAAAGATAATAATAATAATAATAATAATAATAATAATAATAATAATAATAATAATAGCCTAATAATAGACATGTGCAAATTAAGATTGATTGGTTTATGGGCAGAAATGGTATTCAATAAGGATAATTAATAGGCTATTAAAAAAATAGGAAATCATTTTTGTGATCGGCAATGATCGGTAATCGGCAGATAAAGATTTTTGGTGATCGGTATCGGTGATCGGACCCAAAAAATGGTGATCGGAGCACCTCTAATTGATGATATTGGACTAGAACATCTTATGTTAAACAAAAAAAATGGCTTATTGCTACATTATTGACTGGTAAAGCACTGAGACATGATTCTTCCACATTGATGTCTACACTTACCCATGTGTAACTAAGTGCTAATTATAATAACTAAGACAGCCTAAGGCTGGGTATTCATCAGGTCAGGACGCTGCTGCTTAGCCAAAGGGGGCCTCGGCTATAGAAAGAACAGAAAAGCTGTCTGAAACCCTCCACAAGCAGCCTCTGACTGAGCTCATCTCTAATTGCTTGCCTCTGATCCATGGGATATACACCTTGAAAACATTAGCCAGCAATAGCTGCATGCCTACTACCTCACACACTTGGTTGTGCTTGTTTAACATTTATTCTGCAGATTAGTTAGGTAGGTGGTTTAGAAAACTGGCAAGGTCACAGGGAAGCTTTGAGGCTTTTTCATGAAGACAGTGGAGTTAGTTTCTAGTTAGTGGTTCAGTTGTGATGTGGATTAAACCATCAGCCAGCATTGCCATCTTGGCTACCTATTTGAAACATCTTCCTCCAGATCAGGTGGGTAGGTTGTTTTGAAAAACAGATGACTAAGAAGTCAACATTGTGGCTGTTGCAAGATGGCAAAAGAGTGGAAGCTGTTTGTAGACTGTGGTTCAGTTGTGAAATAAGCCAATGTTGAAACCACTTCCTCGCCTCTTCTCTTCCTCTTTCCCTCTCTTACGGTAGGGACACATACACACGAATTTGCAAACTTTGCCATTCATTCCTATGAGAGAGGCGAAGGCAAACGATGGCAAGCGAAAGCAAGCGGACAGGAGCGAAGCGAAGCAAAATTATTAAAGAAAGTTTAATGTTATGCAAATGAGGAGCGAATTCGCCTGCCGCGGCCCAATCAAATAAACAACATAACTGTTCCAACTGTTCCATTCCATTTGATTCGCCGCGACGACCTGATGACTGTTGGATTTCGCCTCGCTTGCTTCGCCTCCTATGTGTCCCTACCGTTACTCCATCTCACCATTTGTCTTCCTCTCTTTTACATACTCTGCATTCTCTGCTTCCACTCACTGGTGCCATACCTCTCCTATCCCTTCTGGTCATACCTGTCAACATTTGAATGGCAAAATATGGGACAGTTTTGTGGTGGCTGTGAGACACATGATCGTGGGGGTCAGACATTATGAGCAAACTCCATTGACTGTATTAGAAGCATACCAGGAATGGGGATGGAGATGTAAACACCAGAATAAACATTCAGTAAACCAAAGTAGTCAGAAAACAAGCAGGCGTTCGGAGAGCGTCAGAGTGTTCTCCTTTTCTCCTTGGTGCTCATCGGAGTAGGACATTTTACAAAAGTATAAAAAATTGCAACCTTGAGTGTCTCAGATTTCCTCTACCCTGCATTCAGTAAATCAAAGTCGACTAGTGTGGTGATTTACCCTGGTGTTTTTTTTTCATTATCTAACACCAGGTCTCCTAATCAACACCAACCAACCGACCAAATGCTGGCTTGGCTGCTAGAAAAGAAAACACATAGCCACTTTGACTGGTAGTGAGTGTATGTGTGGCTAGTACATCTAACAGTTAATTCAAAACAGTTAACATCTAACAGTTAATTCATAGCCCTGCCTATGACTGAATCACCAGCACCTGGAGCTGGACTGCATAGGGCTGTGCATAGGGACTCTACGTTTTGGGGTTGGAAACGTGTTAACTGGAGCAAGGCAGGAGGAGAAACTGAAGTGTTGGCAGGGATGTGTCTCACCTCTATGGTGCGGTAGAAGGGGTCTAGGAGGAGCTTGGAGAGTGCCACAATCTGCGGCGTGCGGTCCCAGCCGTCGGAGCAGTGCACCAGCACAGGCCTGCGGTCGCGCTCCACCGCATTCACCACCAGCAGAGCCGCCTTCAGCAGCAGAGACAGGTGCTGCAGCCACTTGGTGCTCTCCAGAGCTGACAGCCAGCTACAGGGAGGAGAGAGAGAGAAAGAGAGGGGGGGGGGACAGAGACAGACAGACACAGAGACAGAGGCAGAGAGTGAGAGCAGAAAAAGATTGGGAGGGCCAAGTTATTGATGTAACACAAGCTATTGAAAACAGGTAATGAGGTAAAGATGCGTTCAGTCTCAGTCTCCAATTACAGTGTTATTTCAAAATTCAACCATTATTCTGCACTGAGGTAGAGAACCAAGTATGAATTACAACTGGAATTGGGCACAAGCTTGATTAGCAGTTCAGGAAAAAAGAAACACAACAATGTTGGCAGCCTTCTACCCAGCTTCCATGTGTTTTCAATTGCATGTCTTTGCAAATGGCCAAATTAGCCTGAATGTGTGTGTGTGTGTGTGTGTGTGTGTGTGTGTGTGTGTGTGTGTGTGTGTGTGTGTGTGTGTGTCTGTGTTTGTGTCTGTGTGTGTGTGTGTGTGTGTGTGTGTGTGTGGTAGTGGCAGGTTTGGGAGGGCTGACTCACTTGGCTGGGTCGGGCACCTGGGCACAGAGCGAGCGCAGGCACTGGAAGCTCTTCCTGATGGAGTGGATGTTGGCCATGCCCATGAACACCACCTCACAGTTGGGGTAGTACTCTGGAACAGACACAGACACAGACACACACAAACACACACAAACACACACGATTAGTCAATCCCTGCATCCAGATCTGATATGAAATCTGGTCTTCCTTGCACAGCAATTTCAGTCAATAGGTTCCAGAGACACACGCACAAACAGGCATTTAGTCCATAGGTGGATGCACATTTGAAGTGTTGGGGCAGCCGCTGCCTAGTGGTTAAGGTGATGGGCTTTAAATGAGAGGGTTGCAGGTTCCATTCCCACCCTTTCACTCCCTATCGCACTCCATGGCTGAGGTGCCCTTGAACAAGACATCTAACAACATACTGCTCCAGGGACCGTAACCAATGCTATTTGTTACAGTCCCTGGAGCGGTATGTTGTAATACCCTGCACTTCAAAAATACCTGAAAGTCACTTTGGATAAAAAGCGTCAGCTAAGTGTAATGTAATGTACAATGATGAAGTCAAGGGTGTGATCAATCATGAGGATGACAGAAGCAGCAGCCACTTGATTGGCCCTCACCTGGACATTCGCAGCCACCCCCCTTCGCACGATTGGCTACGGCGGCAGCGTACGACCTGGCGTCCAGTATCAGCAACTTCTCCGGAGGAGGGCTGTTTGATTCCGCCTCCACAACGTCACCATTTCCCACAGATTCTGGAGAGACTAGGAATGCAAATTATACATTAGGTCTTTTTATTTTTAACAAATGCACCCTTCACCTCATTGTAAGCCTACCCCGTTCAGAAACATATATATACGCTTGCATACCGTATAAATAAAGACAGTTCATGTTGTGTACAATATCTCTGTGTCTTTAATATGTGCATGTGTGTCGTGTGTACCAACCAGCGTTGCCATTGGTGCCGTTGGTTCCGTTGGTGTGTGCGTGTCCGCAGGAGCCGTTGGTGAGCGGCGTGAGTGCAGTGTTGTTGCCATTAGAGGTGCAGGCTTTAGCGATGGCCTGGACCAGCTGCTCGTCCTCCGCACTGCGCCAGCCCCACCAGCTCACCTCCGGCTGCCCACAGCGCCCGATCACCGCACCTGTAGTCTGGTGCCTGGCACGTGGAGAAAACACATCACATGTAAACTATGTACATCAATACCAACCAATTAAATCGGTTACACGGTCTCCCTAGTCTTTAAAACACACACCTGTATTATACTTGCATTAAAGATAGTGCACTCACACACATGAGAACATACACACACATACAGTACAATACAATACAACATTCAATTTATATATTTTATTTATGTTTTTTCATTATACTTATATAGCGCAGTATCACAACTATGAAGTTGACGCGCGCGCACACACACACACACACACACACACACACACACACACACACACACACACACACACACACACACACACACACACACACACACACACACACACACACACACACACACACACACACACACACCTGTAGACCACCACGGGGAACCTCTTCCAGGAGCGGAAGGCAGCCACGTTCTCCAGCTCCTTGTCAGTGACCCAGGCAGGCACCAGGAGCAGCTCTGGGTAGCTGGAGCACAGCCTGGAGAGGCACACACATCATTACATTACATTACATTACATTACATTACACTGTATTGCATTACATTACATAGCATTTCATAACATTGCATTGCACTGAGCTAAGAATCCTTTCAAGTGCACCAGGTGCAGCTCTGGGTAGCTGGAGCACAGCCCGGAGCAATAAACACATTAGATTAGACTACATCACATTGCATTACACAACATTACACTTCACTGCATTACATGGCAATCTTCTCTAGTGAAGGGGTAAATTCATAGAGAATGATGATGTTGGGCGCTTTGGGGCACACACACTATGGATGAGGAGGGTGGAAAAGAGTACATGTCATTTACTCCCCAGTCTACAAGTGATAGACCCAAACTTGCAACATTTCCATCTCATGACCCACCGCTCAACCATTTGTCCACTGTTTGCCAGACAGACACACAAGCCCAATCTTGAGACATGACATGGTTGGAGAGTCATGGCCACAGTGTGACAACAGCACGGCGTGTCTCGGCAGGCCCTTATATGGGCTAGCACGCACCACACGTCTGAGAGGCCGAGCTGAGATAAGATCAGAGAGAGAGCTGTGTAACCGAGATGGCCCTCCTGCCAGTCTCTGGCACCACAGTGGCGGATCACACCCACCCTCCAAAACAACTCTAATTGTTTGCGGGGTGTCACATCAGCTGCAGGAGGCATGAAAACAATGTCATAGTATGTATCAGTGTGAAGTTTGCTAGCTAGCCACATTAACCATGTACAAAGTATGCTGATTTAATTACAACACATGCAAATATTGTAGGAATGATTTATGGATGTGTTGTCCTGAATAGAATTCCACTGGTTGAACAATAAGTTGCCTATACAGCACGCAATAGCTTATCTATATATCAGCCAAGATGGTCTTGATAAAAATACAATTAACTGTAATGCCAAAAGACTGTTCTCCGATTGCTTAAGACCAGAGCTCTTGGTGTGATGAGTGCTTCAGAGGACAAATAAATGGCATCTGATAATATGCAAAAGCAATATCTTGTTCTATCTAACGTGTGAGGGAACAGTTCAGACATGGATGAAACGTACATAATGTGTATATTTCTTACTGTACATACCAACTTTATTTATTCAAACCCAATTGAACTTACCGCCAGGTAATCTAAACTTGGCAACACCAGGGTCTACCCTCGTAGAGAGAGAGATGCACAACGAAAGGGCCAAAGTGAGTGCACTAGACCCAGTCACTAGATCCTGTCACCACTAGACCCCATGAGACACTTGGCTATGTTGTATCTTCATTGTTATTATTACATTACACTTAGATGACACTTTTTATCCAATGTGACCTACAGTTATGTAAGTACAGGGTATGGGTTACAGGCCCTGGACCAATGTGGGGTTAGGTGCCTTGCGGTTAGGTGCCTTGCACTACAACATGTCACAAGACCCCATCACTAGACCCCGTTGTACACACTGACACAGTAACAAAGTGGCCGGGGCAGTAGGGCAGCTAGTAATAGTGGTGGGGGTGGGGGTGGTGGTGGTGGTGTCACCTGAAGTCGCGGTTGATCTCCGATATCCTCCACGTGCTGCCTATGTCGAAGCCCATGCGCTCCACCTCGTTCTTGAAGCGGCATGACACATGGTCACCTAAAAGACGACACAGTGCTGTATTAGAGAGAGAGAGCGCGCGTGTGGGTGTGCCTGTACGCGCGAGTGTGGGTGTGCCTGTACGCGTGCGTGCGTGCGTGCGTGCGTGCGTGCGTGCGTGCGTGCGTGCGTGCGTGCGTGCGTGCGTGCGAGCGAAATGTGACAAGTGCTGGAATCCTAGACACGGTAATAATTTGAAGTGGGGATACCGGGTTACTGATAACTCTTTTCTGTCAGGCGTGAAGAGGCATGTGAGACGCACATGCGGGCCTGAGTCACCCTCTTATCACTGGCATCCTGACTATCTGGCCCATCAGCTGTGTGGAGGAATGCGTGTGGGAGCTTCATGTTTAAGTGAATGTGCGTCTGAGGAATGTGTGTGTAACTGTATAGCAAACCCGTGGTGCAGCTTAAGAGGACAGCGTAGCATGGGAACGACAGGACAGGAAGAGCAAGTATGTACTGACACACAAGATGATTACACCATGTCGTGATAACCGGCGACTCATTTCAGAGCGTCTGGGTGTGGGTGTGTACACACGTGTAGGTTTCCAATTCCTAATGTGCCGCACACGTAGCGCAACTTAACTGTCAATCTCTGATGTGCATGTGTATGTATGCACAACATGTCAGTGTCTTTATGTTAGCTTTGCTTATTATGTACGCCTGTGCACGTGTTTGTGTGTGTGTGTGTGTGTGTGTGTGTGTGTGTGTGTGTGTGTGTGTGTGTGTGTGTGTGTGTGTGTGTGTGTGTGTGTGTGTGTGTGTGTGTGTGTGTGTGTGTGTGTGTGTGTGTGTGTGTGTGTGTGCGCGCGCCGGCCAACATGTACGGGAAATATAAATAGTAAATTTGCTGTGTGTGTGTGTCTATGTATGTATACAATGTGTGTACAGCAGAGCTATAGCGTGTGTGTTACTTGCAAAGCCTATGTACTTATGTGGCTGCTACCTGGTGTGTGTGTGTGTGTGTGTGTGTGTGTGTGTGTGTGTGTGTGTGTGTGTGTGTGTGTGTGTGTGTGTGTGTGTGTGTGTGTGTGTGTGTGTGTGTATCTGTATACACTATGTATATGTTTGTGCACATGTGTTAACTGCATGGCTGAGGTGATGGCTTTGCTTTGCTGCTGCTGCTGCGGCTGCTCGGTGTGTGTTTGTGTGCATGTGTGCTTGTGTGCGTGTCACCTGCGCGGCAGATGTCGTTGTGTGGCTGCTGCTGCTGCTCGCTGTGTGCGTGGAAGGAGAAGGCGAAGAGCTGGTCCAGCTGAGTGGGCGGTCGTGCCACCGCACCCAGACGCTTCAGCCAATCCTGACACTGCTCAGCCTGCGCAAACTGACACCTGTGGAGCACAGCCAAGAAGTCAAAGGTCACACCTACAACTCTCCCTCACGCACATGCATGTACCCGTGCACATACACAAGTACGCACGCACGCACGCTCGCTCGCACGCACGCACACACGTCTGTCATGATTGTAAAATAAGGCAGGCCTTTTAAAGGATTTGATCTTCATTTAATTACAGCTAACTCCCATATCAGAGTTTTTGCTAGCACAGAGGGGGACATTAGCCTGCGTCCACCCATGCTGGCTCTAATGCTACAAAGAGCTCTGTATTGAAGACAGTCTGGCCATTATGCCAAATCTTGGCAATTCTTCAGTTATTACTAATGCAGAAAAAAATAGAACTAATGGAAAACTAAATGTTCACTAAATGTTGCATATTCGTCATTAGAATCAATGGTATTATAGGTTGAAACTCTGTCCAGTATTTCACAGAGAGATTTAAAAGTTGCCCGTTCATCCTGCCAGGTGAGAGGGTGCATGAGAGGTTTTGACAGACCGAAATCAATCCCTACAGACTTGCTGCTTCATACATGCTGGAGATGAACCAAAGCAACATAGGCGTGGAGCTTGTGATGATGTTATGAGGAGCTAAGGTGTTTGAATGCTTGCTCCATTACCTGAACACCTTGCAGTCTAAAACTATGAACTGAAGGAGAAAAGGCGTGGGCCTTGTGACGGTATGTCATGTCTCCATACCTGATGACCTTGCAGTCTTTACAGGTGACCTGCAGCTGGAACATGTCCCGACACTCCACGCTCTCAATCAGCTGCAGCGGCACCTGGAGAGAGAGGGGGAGAGAGGGGGATGAAGAAGGAGAGAGAGAGAAGAAAAAGGAGTTAGACAACAGGGCCGAGTGGCCAAGACCCAAACTCTCTGGCTGTCAGGAGACTAAGATGGATAGCTAACAGAACCCTAGCGAATTGTGTAGTGTCTATTGTTTGTCTCATTCACGCAAGTTCGCATGTATGTTTGTGAAATGTGTGTGTGTGTGTGTGTGTGTGTGTGTGTGTGTGTGTGTGTGTGTGTGTGTGTGTGTGTGTGTGTATCAGACTCATTCCTGAGGTCCTGAGGGGATTTCTAATAACAGATTGAGCTAAAGAGAGCGAGAGAGTGAGAAAATACACATGATGAATATCCGCCCAGACACTTCTGCTGACAGCAAGTTACGCAACAAGTGATTTGCTTGGGACCGGTCTTCAAACTGTCAACTTAAGACACTCGCACTCACAAAAACCCGCTGGTGAGATCCCCATTCATTGCATCAACAGACTAAAATAGGCCTGAAACACTCCGGCTTTCCCTGGGGGTGGGTGCGCTGGTGAAATAGCCTCTACCAAAGGCATACACACACATACAAAAGCAAGACATGA